>NC_085860.1:54865037-54930037 GCF_034702125.1 Engraulis encrasicolus | reverse complement strand
AATAAAAAATAAAAAAAGGAAAAGAACAAAAAAAAAATCGATTTTGTGCCCTGTGAATTGATTATGTGAATTTTGAAATGATATTGATCGATTATATCGATTATTTTACCCAGCCCTAGTGGGGATATTATATTCCAAAAGGTGGTTACAGGCTAACCCAGTTAAATTAACCCAGCGCAAGCTTCCCAATAGAATAGACTCGCAGGCTCATCCTTCAATCAAACCAAAGCCAAAGGCCTCTTCTATCTTGGTCAGCGTTAACAAACCAGTGTTAGCAAACTGTGTGAGGAGGATTTTGTCTGTGTCTGTGCCTCAGTGTTCTTACCTTGACTGAAGGAATGAGGTAAGACGACTAAAGGTGTGAGTGTCATTGTGTCTGTGTGTAGCATAACCAGGGAGAGGTGTGGTGGGATGGCGTGTAGCAGATATGTGAAACTGCATGCGTTGGTGGTAGTGGTGGTGGTGGTGTGGGATAGCAGCACTAATGTTATATGACCCTGACTCAAGGAAACAATGCAAAACTGTGTTTGTGTAGTGGTATAGCCTCTGGCTCAAATAGGTGTGGGGTGGCTTTTAGATGTGTGTGGTGGTGTATGCTGCCCTACAAAACAAGAACGCAGTAACTCGGATTTTGGCAAGCTGAGAAAAAAGGCTTCAAAGTTTCCTATATGGCAGCTCGTCAGTAAAGTGACGAGCTGCCCCCCCGAAAAAACAACATTTATGAGTCTTTTTTGCCCCAAAAAATGGAGCTACTGCGTTCTTGGCTGGTATTACTGCCACAAAATGGAGTTACTGCAGGAGTTACTGCGTTCTTGGCTAGTATTACTGTCTACTCCCAAACCATTCCCATTGGAACGTGCAACAGTAACTCACCGACTTACTGCGTTTTTGTTTTGTACAACGTAACATAATTTTTGCACTTTCAACATGATTTCTCTCTAAAACGGGACGATGTTGGACCACGTTTTTTTGACACAAGACAAATGATGTAGTTTAAAGCCTATTTCCGATCTAAATTTTTTTTGACCATTTTCGAGTTACTGCGTTCTTGTTTTGCACGGCAGTATGATGATACTAGACTAGCGAGACTAGGCTTCTGTCTGATTGATCTAGAGCCTGGAATAGGTGTGGCGTACACTGTATGTGCTGGTGGTAGTCGGGCAGCCGTGACCTAGTGGTTAAGGAGATGGGCTTTAGATCAGAGGGTTGTAGGTTCGAATCCCATCCTCCTAATCTCCATCTCACTCCATGGCCAAAGCTCCTAACCTCACACTGTTCCAGGGACTGTAACCAATACCCTGTACTTAAACATAATTGTAAGTCACTTTGGATAAAAAGTGTCAGCTAAGTGTAATGTGATGTGATGATAGTGGTAGTAGTGGTACTCATGTAATGTTGTTGTTGTTACCCTGACTGGAAGGCAGCGAGGCCGGTGAAGCAGTTGGTGAGCTCAGTCATGGGGGAGGGCTGGCACTCGGGGGAGATGGGGATGGGGACACCCCTCAGGACCACGCCTGACACGCCCGGGACCAATGACTGAGCCATGGACAACCTGGACATGCACACATGCACAAGAAAGAGACACACACGGACACACACGGACACACACACACACACACACACACACACACACACACACACACACACACACACACACACACACACACACACACACACACACACACACACACACACACACCCTTCAATGCTTTTTTATGGAAGACATTGTGGAGTGATTATACAGTCCATTCTACAGACTGACAGTAAATTACACACAAGTAAACAACAAGGACAAATGATGATGAAACATGATGAAGCGCTTACGCAAAATGTTTATAACCATTGAGTAATATTCCAGTTATTCTTTCTGAGCACAACCCCCAGAACTCCTTCAGGAGAAAAATAAAAGTAAAGGAATAAGTATGTATGTACTGGTTAGTTAAGATTATGGAGGGCAATTAGCCTACATAATGTCCAATGGTTGATTATCAAGACCAAGATACTTGTCGATTTTTTGCTCAAGAATTTTGTTCAGTCATACACATCAAAAAGAAGGAAGGTTTTTCCCCTTCATCTGAGGTACTGCGGTGGTATCTGCTTTTGTTCCAAACAAACATGTACTAACTACAGTGTAAATGAAACACGTCCTAACTTGTCTTCCAAACGTGTGTGCGGCGACAAACATCCCTTGCAGAAACAGGAAGTAAGTTACATGTATTTTAGTGCTTTATTCTTCGTGATTAGTCCAGACGTCTAATACAATCATAAAAATGTTTCAGCAGATTGTATGCCTTACATTGCTGATTCATTTATAAAAAGGTCGGGAAATTGTCATTTAAAAAATACTGCAATGCAACGACGGACAATGTAAAGTTTATTGAGCAGCCTAAGCAGCTCAGGGGTTTACATACAACTGGCTATCATCAAACATATCGTCGAATTTAAAATGACGATTTGCTAAAACAGGGAAATGTGATGTTACGGAAGCAACACGATGCAGTAGTGCTGAAAACATATCTTGTGTGAGAATTTCCTGATGCTTTTCAAAACTAATCAGACGACAATGTCCAACATAAAATTACCACAGACAACACCCTGAAGGGTAACAGTGCTACCGTAGCACTACCCCATGTTTTGTTCGCGTAACTTTAGTAGTAGTAACATTAGCTCTATTTTTATTAGACCAGGGAAGAAAGTCAAAGAAGACAAGAACTTTAGCGAGTTGCTAGCCAAATCTGACGTTACGGCCTTGAATGAGTTTATCGCAGTGAGACTAGTTAGCAGTTAGTGGAAACTTTGCACCGAATGGGTCGACCTCAGGGTAACCTAATTCAATCAGCGCTAGTTTGTGTAACTATGCAATTTAAAGTATATACTTACCGCTCACTTATTATGAATCAATGTGAGTTGATGACTGGATTTTAAATTTCACGCCAGAAAACATTCCAACCCAACGCCACTTCCGTTAGGGGGGAGCCAGGGCGTTCTGGTATCCCATTGGCTGGTTCGAACAGAGCGTGGAGAAGATTACAAAGCTTTTTTTTGTCACAGTGGAAACTTAGAGTAGTAGAGTAACTTTATTGATCCCCAGGGGGAAATTCAGGAGAAAACTTGCCACAAAGTAAAATAGGCCTGGTTTAATATTGTTCTTGTTTTGTCAATTATATAAGACATAAAAGCACATAATATTCTGATGTCTAAGCTATCACCAAATAGTTTATAGATTGTCCTGTGTGCTGTGTGCATCCAGTCTGGAAATACCTATGAAAAGTATTCGAATAAGATGTAAATGGCCTGAAGAAAGAAATGGCCCCTGGCACCTGGACCCCTAGCAATAGCATAGGTGTGTGTTTAGGTTCCATCAAGCATACTCTTTGGAACTCAAGCATGAATGGAACCCATATTCTCCAACGTATTGGCCCAGGGTTGTAGATGGACTTGAGAGGGAAAACACATTTTTACAATGTTCTTATTAACAAATAATAATCTTTCTGTGAGTGAAATGGAATTCTCTGTAAACTGCCACTGTTTTCATCGGTCCTCTTTATTCCATCATAACCTGTGGAGACCAGGGCCGGATTAACATTGCCCGGGGCCCCTAGGCTACAGGTTGTTGTGGGGCCCCCTGAAAGGCAAATTTTCCAGGAAAATTACATAGACAATGTAATAATTATAAGATAGGAATTGAGGGCAACTTGTCTACCAACTGTACTGAACACAATAGATACATTTTTCAATGTTGCATTGGGTCAAAATTCTGCATTTTTTTTTCACCTCTGACCGATCAGGGGTCCCCTGGAAGGTGGGGGCCCTAGGCTGCAGCCATATCTAGCCTGTGCGTTAATCCGGCCCTGGTGGAGACATATCCAGACAAGGACAATTAGGCCTACTCAGAGGCGAATCTAGGGTCAGGTGGGGCCCCAAGCAAAAATGCAAAAGAGGGAACATTTGAAACAAAATCTGCAATACTGTACAGTGTGGGCTGTTATTCTGGGGGCCCCAAGCGACTGCCTGCCTTGCCTGGTGGCAAGATGCGCCTCTCGGCCTACTCCACAGGTCTGCCGGGCCCAGGCCCAGGGGCCCGAGAGCCAATCGGGCTCCTGAAGTTACAATGTCCATATCACATTAAAGGTGCACTGTGCAGTCCACCCACTTCTCCTGAAGTGAAATTTTTTTTTAAATCTTCTGCCCATGTTTGAATACAAAAAGGAATGATCACATAGCAGTATTGCAGGTGATTGACCAAACAGATGAAAACGGAGAAACAATGACGGTATATTAAGGACAGTTGGGGGGTATGACATGATAAGTTGCCTAATTATTTGATGACGTTAAAAATCACGTACCCCCACTTTAAAAATCCCCACTACACCGCTGTGTGCTGCTCATTGAAATTGGGCTGCCTATTTGATATTTTCATGAAAGTTTACTAAGTAATAAACTAATATTTTCTAGTATGGCCCTTTCTTGTTGTGGCACAAAGGCCTATACATGGGTTCTAAATTTTGTGTATAACCTGACTGCGCGAACCTAGCTGTGCACAACTCAACCTCTGATTGTTGGAAACCGCTGTCAGTCACAAAATCAGCTCACGTGGATGGCTGGCTGCCAGTGTCTTGCCCCTTCTCAAAACATCGTGTTGATAAACACACTGAGAACCCAAGTATAGAATTATAATTCATCCATGTGCCCAGGCAAATGCAGTCACTAGGCTGAGGCCCCTGACTCATCAGTGCTGTGCATGGTAGGGTGCACATGCTGTTACTATTATGTTATTCATTTTCCTATCTATTAAAAGATATTAAACAAATTCATTGAACCATTCTCAAAATCTGTACAACTCTATGGCGGTAGTTAAACTCAATTAATCTGGTTCTCACGCAGATGGTTGTTACCAACCACAAAGTTGGGCGAAAATGCGCGAGGGTATGTGTGAGACCCAGGCTAAAACTCAGTGCCCTATAGTAGTGATGTAAGACGAGCCAATAGAACCGCATCTCAAAGAAGAGCCGAAAATCTCATCACTACCCTCTAGCCTGTAAAGCTCTAACATGTCCAGAAGAGGTCATACATGTATGTTTAGAGCAGAAACATTGTCAAATGTGTGATGTTCACACCCTATTTCAGAACTTTAACTTGAATGTCTATTGCTGTCAACTTGTTGCCATTCCCTTTTCAGACAAAAGGCTAGTTTTTGTCTCAATTTCAAACACACAATTTGCAACTTTCACTCCTACTTGTTCCTTTCCGATACATAGCTCAAATAGCCTTTCGTTGGGCGGTTTCTACCCTGAAGTAGAACGGTCACCTTGGGCCTACAAACAGTGAAAGGAACTGGTGAAATAATATTGACACAATGTTTAGAATGGTACATAGAGCAAACACTGTCAAAAGTTTGAATGAAAACCTTTGAAAATATTCTTCCGCATTACACCGACCCAGGGAAGTCGGTGGGGGCGGGTGACAAAGACGAATGTTGCCCCGGGCACAGGGAGAGAGAAAGAGAAGAGAGAGGGTGTGTGCGAATGTTGCCCCAGGCACAGGGAGAGAGAGAGAGAGAGAGAGAGAGAGAGAGAGAGAGAGAGAGAGAGAGAGAGAGAGGAGAGAGAGAGAGAGAGAGAGAGGAGAGAGAGGTTGTGTGCGGGTGTGTCTTCATTACATTGTATAGTCTATTGGGTGGGCCTTCAGAAACTTTGCACTGGGCCTGGCCAAAGCGGTCAGCAACCCTGCACACCCACTTCTAGGAAAAATCCCTACAACCTGCTACCAATAGCAGACCACAGAGACAGCGCTGACGCATATAACAGGTCATTGAAGAGTTGACCATGACACGTCACATTTCGCACAGGATACAACAAAACCACAGAAAACTAGACAGTGATGTCTGGAGAGAGCAGAATGCTTCAAGATGTCTTGAGCATGTCATGTCTCTCCAGCGGTGTAGTCTACTCTTTTGAAGTGGGTATACTGTATATTCGAACATTTTTTGAAGTGGGTATACTGTATATATTTATGCTATTCTAAATAATGGATCAATCAATTTTAAGTGGGTATACTGAAGTCCCTAAAATTTAGAAGTGGGTATACTCTGTATACCCGCGTTCTACGTAGACTACACCACTGTGTCTCTCTCTGTCGATGATACTATAAGTATACAGTGCAGTATTTGACTATGTAATTTCCTATGATTCTAGGCTGACTACTTTCTCCTGAATATTCAATCATATCATAGTTCATAGTGTTCATTACCTCAGCCAAGGAGATGATGTTTTCAGTCAAGTCTGTCTGTAGGCTAACTAAAACTCAAAGAGTTACGTATATACGGATTTAGATGACATTTTGTGGAGCTGATGGAAATGACCAAGTGATTACATTTTGGTGGTGAACCAGATCTCGATCCGGATGCAGGGAGTTTTTAAAAGATTCTTCACTATTGCGGGATAGGGTACATTTTGACATTCCAGTTTCTAACTCTGAGGGTGTTACATAGTCACATGGTCTATCAAACAGCTTGCTTGGTGGAGGTCTGCACTCTCTGAGTGCATTATACTTCCAGTTGTTTTTGGAAGAATCCTTGACACCTCTACACATGACCCCATTTCAGGGTGTTAAACTGATCTTGAAAGTCAAAGAATGCGCGCACATCAGTGGCACAGGTGCTGGACCAAACGTAAGATAACTGAAAAGAAAAGAAAGGTCCACAACACTTAAATGCTCCCAAATATTTAATGGCACTATTGTAATTTAACAGTGTTGCGGACCTTTATTTTCTTTTCTGTTAAACTGATCTTAACATGTATTGCTGAAAGGTTTCTACGGCTATTCTACATAGAAGCTTAATGTGTAGCTGGAGAATTTATTTTCCTGGACAGAAAGTCAACATGAATTTTTACTCAATGCAATAATAAGCATGTAGTCAGAAACATTTATAAATAATTGCTCTTTATTTATAAAAAAGATTACATAATTATACATTTGCCAAAATAATTTGGACTTCTGTCACAGCATTGTAGATAAAGTTCATTCATACACACATACACACGTGGACAACCACAACGGTGGCCTGTAGTGTACAAAAATGTTTTTAAAAAATCATCTTTTTCCAGTCACCTTTCTTTTTTTACCAGCCCTTATTAAACGTGTCCCTTCCAGTAGTATGTAGCGGTTGGAGAGACACTGAGATGCTTACATTTCCTGCTTGAGATTAAATATATAAACGGATGGTCCTTTTGTCCTTTCTGCCAGCTGTGTTGAGTTGCAAACAGGGCTGGACAGGCCATCTGACATACCGGGCATTTCCCGGTGGGCCCTGCATCCTCGTGGGCCACTCTTTTCAGAAATGTAAAAAAAAAATAAAACATTTATTTTGATTTATTTTTTGCACATTTCTGAAAATAGGGGCCCATGAGGGTGCGGGGCTCACCGGTGAGTCAGTTCTGCGCCTCTACTTATGAGGGGCCCCTTTCCACCAAAAGTGCCCGGGCCCTATTTGTCCCCAAGTCCAGCCCTGGTTGTAAACAACTTCAGACCTTCATCTTTTTAGAGGGCTGCGGGTCTGAGTCCTGAGCGGTGAAGGGGATCCTCTGGTTCACACGCTTGCCGATCGTCTCCACCTGCAAACACACACACACACACACACACACTCTCAGTTAGATCAACACTACCCTCTACTGAACCCTAGTAAAAAACGCAGAACACACAACACAGACACACACACAGGACCATTTTGATCCGACACCCTCCACTGAATCAAACCCTACTGCAAACACACACACGCGCGCGTGCACGCACGCACACACACAAATACACAAACACACATTCAAAAAGAACTACTTTGATCAACACTACCCTCCACTGAATCCTTACGAGATAGTAAGGTCACTGTACTGACTGGGATCAGCTTCAGTGTAATGTGTACTGTATTGAATCCCTTAAATAATTGGCACACAGAGAACTCTTTCTTTGGGGGTTTCCCATTGGATTGCATTACTCCATGACACTAAAACTGCACTGCAGTGAAGAGAGAGAGAGAGAGAGAGAGAGAGAGAGAGAGAGAGAGAGAGAGAGAGAGAGAGAGAGAGAGAGAGAGAGAGAGAGAGAGAGAGAGAGAGAGAGAGAGACAGAGAGAGAGAGAGAGAGAGAGAGAGAGAGAGAGAGAGAGAGAAGGGAGAAAGTGAGGAAGGGACACAGTGAAAGACCGAACCCCATTTCTAATGTCTACCCCTGCTTCTACCCCTACCCATACCCCCTTCAAACGGAGCAAGAAGGGGTAGGGCTCGAGATGCAACCCCAACGAATTGGGACACCTCTTCACCAACCACGAATTGACTAATAGCATTCAAAAGAACCCTCTCTAATATGGGTTACTTGGGTTGTAATTTTAAAAATGACAACGGTGTTGCACGATCCTCGCAATTCCTTGAGCTCCATGCATTACTCCATGTTAATAGCGTTTTTAATAGCGTTGTGTGTTAATGGAGAAAATGAAAAACTACACAACTTTGTCCAAAACAACAGTTATCACAACTTTAAAATCATAAATAACAGAGGAAATACTTATTTTTGAGTGCTTTTGTGAATGCCACCATTTTTAAAGGCATTCACAATGCATTCAGGGAAATTTCTCTTACCCCTCCGTTTGAAGTTTGTGTCTGTTTGAAGGGATGTAAAGCCCTTGCCTACCCCTCTGTCTTAACATGAAATGGGACACCCCTACCCCCACACATGAATTTGCAAAACGGAGGGGAAGGAGAAAGTGGTAGGGCAAAGGGGTGAAATGGGATTTAGCCAAAGAGAGACAGACAGAGAGAGAGACAGAGACAGAGACAGAGAGAGAGAGTGCGAGCGAGAGAAAGAGAGTGCGATCCAGAGAGGGAGAGAGAGAGAGAGAGAGAGAGAGAGAGAGACATAGAGAGAGAGAGAGACAGACAGAGAGAGAGAGAGAGAGATAGAGACATGGAGAGAGCTGGAGAGACAGAGAGAGAGAGAGAGAGAGAGAGAGAGAGACAGAGAGAGAGAGAGAGAGAGTGCAAGCGAGAGAGAGAGAGTGCAATCCAGAGAGAGAGAGAGAGAGCGCTAAGCTACCTGGAAACCAATGCACTGCAGCTGGTCGTGTAGTCCATCCAAGATCCTCCTGCCATCAAAGACGAATGCTGGCTTCAACATGTCCTTGTAGATCCGCTCATAGTCCAACTCCTGTACAACATCAAAGACATAAAACACACGACGCTTCACATCAGAGATACTGTATTGATGTAGGGTCTCTACATATCCACACAGAAGCCGGGCTTCTTGAGTATTTGGTACGAGAGTACTTTCTGAATTAACAGTTTTTTTTTTACTGTGTATAAGGTGTGATGTATGAGGTTACATCAGGAAAGTCAAAGAATGCGCGCACATCAGTGGCACAGGTGCTGGACCAAACGTAAGATAACTGAAAAGAAAATAAAGGTCCGCAACACTGTTAAATGCTCCCAAATATTTCATGATTTAATGATAATTTAAATATTTTGGAGCATTTAACAGTGTTGCGGACCTTTATTTTCTTTTCATGTATTAGGTTACAACCACAAGTATCCCAAATAACAACAAATAATAACAGTCCAGGTTCCACAGGTTCCAGATCATTGGAATATTCTCAAAAAAATATATTGCTTGAACCGCTTGTATTGTATGAAATACCATCCAAGCTACTGGAATTGGTGCATGACATTATCGTTCAAGTGCCTGCTATACACTATCAGTAAAAAACCTATTTGGGTCGGTGATTACGGTTGTTTGGAATAACCAAGGTACATAGAGTCTTCATTTTCTTGTTAAAAGTCATCATGAAAGGTCACGCTGTTTCTAATCTGACCTTGTGTACCAAAAGAATTTCAAAGCGATCATAACTCCCTGGACCGTTCCATACACTCCTGGCTTGTAAGCATCTTTTTTGAGAAAGCTTCTCTTTTTCCATTTCAAGATTACACGTCACACACAAGAAGAGCTCTTATTACGTGTCTACAATTGTATATGTAATAACAATGTATAAAATACTTGGGGAAAGGAGGTCACTTGTGCTCTAGCCTTTTTGGTGCTCACAGTCTAGGACTGTAGTCAGTAGAAACAAGCTGGTCCACTTCAAAGAGACTGGGCCAAGGATGACTGGAGCACTCAGGATACGTTTTGCTGTTATTTTGTTGTGGTGCAAGCATGACTAACGTTTCGACGCAGCGTCTTCATGAGATGACGACGCACTGTGTTGAAACGTTAGTCCTGCTTGCACCACAATAAAATAACAGCAAGAGGTATACGTAGATAATGTTGCCATGCATGCACATGACACGTAGGCTTCAAGGCCTGCCTGACAGATAACCCTTTGATGTTGGAAATGGGGCAAGGCCAGTTTTATTGAATGTAGCCTTTCATAGAAAGACAGCCGACGTACTTCATATACATCAAGAGAATAAAATCACGAGGAATTGAATATGACTGTAAAAAGGTACAATGAAAGGAAACAAACATGCATCAAAAACGTATGATGTTTGAAAGCGAATGAAATTAAGTTTAAGGACATACAATGAAAGCGCTCGTAAATGGTTACACCAAGATGATTCAGACATACAAGCAGATGTACTGTACAGTATACATGTCTTGTGTGGATAACTTGGACCCTGAGTTCATACACATAATATACACTGAATGTACAGACCTTCCCTGAAGTTGTAACATTTGTCCAACTAGTTTGCAGCACCAGTACTTTATAGCATGAAGAATGGCCTAGCCACTTTGGGTCATTGGCAGTGCTTACAGCACTCTTTTTTCCTATGGCTGTGCTATTTGCGAAGTATAGATTTTAATGCTTGCACTGATTGTGTGCAGTGACACTTCAAAAAAAGTTCACCACGACTGCTACATCAATAGCAATTCCCCAACATAATGAATAGGTCTGGACCTAGTCCTTTGAAAGTTTCTTGAAATAAAAGTTGTTGTTTTATTTATTGGTTTGTTGAAATGGCAGGCCTTTTCCCTTCTTAATGAGCTGAAACTTTCTGGCTACTGATGTCTCTTTTTCAGTTCTCTACTGCAGGAATTTAAGGCATGTCCATGGCTTAATAGAAACAACCCCAGGTGGGACAGGTGTTTCAGAAACACCATCCCCCATCCCCCAGAACACACACACACACCTTGCAGTGAGACTTGTTTTCTGTGCAAAACCTTGCTCTGTTGAAATTACCAGCAGCGTTTGCTGAACAATAGCAGCATCTAGGCCAAGTTCAAAAATAGATTTTTTAAATCGACATAATGATCAGCTTTGGACCACCCCACAATAGCACCAATTGGTACTGGTGCCATGTGTGTGGATTAGGCCATGTACAGGCCAATAACACATCAGCCTCAGCCAAAGCTGCTCGCACTCATTCCAATCACTTCTTAGTCAGCTGTAAGTACACACAGTGAATGGAGAGATCAGCGATGTTGTTCATTAATTTAAGTTCATTTCAGCTGATGTTTGTCTTATACCGTCATAATCATCTATCTGACAGTAATCTCAAAATCACTATACTCAAATATCAAATTATTTTTCACTTCATGAGGTCTGGATAAGAATATACATGTAAAGTAGTTTTGCTGACTAAATTTGTGTAATGTGCTTGTACTGTGCAGTCAACACAAGCAATTTCTGGGTCAGTCAGAAGTGGTCGCATTACCGAAACGTATTTAAGATACTTGCTAGTGGAATGGACGGTGTGCGGATTCTTTCTGGCATTTGAATTGACAACCTTACTGGGCAAATATCCTATGCGCCTGTCCAACAACAGAGGTGTACAAAAGTTCTCTTTTGAACTGACTCAGAAGTAAAGCACAGGCAGTGAATGACCTCTAACGGTAGGGACACATACACGCGAATTTGCGAACTTTGCCATTCATTCCTATGCGAGAGGCGAAGGCAAGCGATGGCGAAGCGAAGGCAAGCGATGGCAAGCAACAGCAAGCGAACAGGAGCGAAGCGAAGCGAAATTATAAAAGAAAGTTTAATGTTATGCAAATGAGGAGCGAATTCGCCTGCCACGGCCCAATCAAATCAACAACATAACTGTTCCATTCCATTTGATTCGCCGCAACGACCTGATGCCGGTTGGATTTCGCCTCTCTTCGCTTCGCCTTGCTTCGCCTCCTATGTGTCCCTACCGTCTGGAGCCGGGATTGACACCTCAGGCCATAGGCACCACTAAACCACTGCCTGCTGTGCTAACAGCTGCAGTACAAGTCCAGTCAATGAGGCCTCCAGGCTCTTCTATTAGATGATTTACCAAGCGGCAGTACAAGTCCAGTCAATGAGGCCTCCTGGCTCTTCTATTAGATGATTTACCTATTCACTTAACCTGGCTTACTCCTGAACCAGCTTTGTATACTACAAGTACAGGCCCCAGATGTCACAGACTTAATAGTTGTAGGCAAATAGACCTCTTTCTGTAGCTTGAAGACATTTTGCACTTTGCTCTAGAAACAAAAATCTTCCAAGCTCCAAAAAAAAAGAGAAACAGACAAAACATATTCAAGCTACAAAAAGAGATCCATTTGCCGCCACAGCTACGTAAACTCTTTTGACTCTACGGTGAGCGGGATGAATGAGAATGTTCACATGCCAGTACAGATGCCCTAACGGAGCACAAACCTTGAACATGTCCCACTCGGTGCAGATGGCGATGGCGTGGGCGTCCTTGCACGCCTCATAGGGGTCACTGGCAATCGTCACCAGCTGAGATACTGACCAATGAAAACAAGAAAAAAAGGACACTCAGGTGAGACTTATTTGTAAATATAGGACTATTTATACATTCAGAAAACATATTTAGAATGTCTGTGTGTGTGTCACTGTTTACAGCCGAACAAAAATACGGCTATTGTCTAGGGCTAGTTAGTTATATCCTTGTAGGAGTGTACGTTTGCTTCTGTATTCATGTGTGTGTGTGTGTGTGTGTGTGTGTGTGTGTGTGTGTGTGTGTGTGTGTGTGTGTGTGTGTGTGTGTGTGTGTGTTTGTATGTGTGAAAAAGAAAGAGAGAGATAGAGATAGAGAGAGAGAGAGAGACAGAAATGACAGAGAAAGATAAGGAGCGAGAGAGAGAATGAGCTGATGAGAGGTGAGGAGTGCGTATCGTATCGTATCGTACCTCTGGAGGGAGTGTTCTTGTCGGAGGCGGTGCCTTGCGTGAGGTCCAGCATGATCTGCTCTGCTCTGACCTTGGGGTCGTACACACAGAGACACGCGCCCTCCTCCAGGAGGTAGCGGCTGATGTAGATGCTGGAGGACTCTCTGGAGATCAGCAAAACATCAGGAAGCAGGTTATGGAGGAGTTTTAATAGTCAAAAGTAAGGATAGACCGATATATATATCGATCTGATATCGGGCTGATATTTGCATATTTTAAGTGTATCGGTATCGGCCGATAGGCGTGTGGTTTTGGCCGATACGCAATATTCATTATTTTATGTCATTCGGGTTCTTTTAAAAGCGCCAAGACACTTATTTATTTATTACTTGATTGTTAGACATCACTCGATTGTTAGAGTGGGTGTTTAAATGTTACAAGTTCTACCTCAATTTGATAATGTTAAAGGAATTACATGCTACAATGCTACACGGATCCATTGACTTTCACTAGCTTAGCGACATATTCCCTCTTTTAACTTGTCTTAAAGCAAGACAACGCTTAACATGAAAAATAAGACACTTTACCACCTTTATAAACCCTGGCCAACAATTTTAACTGTATTAAGCCCCAAAATAGTGGCATACCCCTTTAAAGGAGTGCCTGCAAAAGTTTTGCCCTTTTTATGTGGCTAATCGAACACCCATTTTGTAACAAAACTTTGACTAGTGACCCAGCGAAGAATTTCCTTTTTTTGTTTGAAAGGAAAGGTATTGCAAAACAAAATCTCCTCATTTATGCTATAGTCAACACTGATATATTTATTACATTTCCTGATGTAGTTGCATGGATGTAGACTGCACTTGGACTTATGAAAAGAAAAAATGCACACAAAAAATAGTGTGGCCCCACCCATGTCAGGGGACCTTAGCTGGAATCTATTGGTACTGTATATGGGGGGCCTTATGGTAAAGTTTGGGATTATGCAACCAAACAGACAGACAGACAGACAGACAACATGAGTAAATGTCAGCCATGTATTGTTGCTGCTCTCACCTGGTGTCTCCGGTGTCCTTCTTGAATGCGAAGCCCAGCAGGGCGATCTTCTTGTCCGTCACCGTGTTGAAGAGACAGCTGATGATGCGCGAGGAGAAGCGCTTGCGCTGGTAGTCATTGATCTCGATCACCTTTAGACAACAAATAAACCAACATGTCACCAATGCACCGATAATGTATATTATGTACCACAAATGAACACACGTCACGTTGCATTTACATGTGCTATAACATACAGTAGGAAGATGTATCATACATATAAAATACACATAATGTACGAGCCAGAGGATCCAAACATTATTCAGCGTCATTTAGTTGATCATAGCTACAAAGCAATACACACCGTCTAAAGCTACCACTTCATAAATAAGACAATTTTTTAGTGCCAATTCTGCGATCAGTGTTAATTTGACATAATAGGCATAATTTTCCTGAATTTCCCCCTGGGGATCAATAAAGTTACTCTACTCTACTCTAATTTCTTGTTTAGTCCAGTTACTATCAGATTATCAGATAACTAGGCACCAACCTGTTGCCAGTATCTTGCAACCTCGGGCAGGTTGAGAGCTTCACACAAATACACTAGATTCAGGACATCCTTCTGGAAACAGCTCCCTCCAAAGCCTGCAAAGAAAACAGGAAACATGAAATTCACTTACAATCTTACTTTAATAGCGAATAGTGAATGTTAAATGAATATTTGGAGACAAAAAAGTTAAAACAACTTTGTACAACAAGAAAAGTAAATACAGGTTTGTGGCTAAGTAAATGGGCTCAGTTTTTTTTGCTGCAATTGATTTTGGGAGGGCATTCCTATTCTGCATTATTCCCACCCTCTCCTGATATCTAAGGAATGCAAAAAACACCAGAAAAAAATTATACTATTAGAAAATATTTAACCACAAGCACCATGCCAGACACACACTTGTGCATGTGTGTGTGTGTTCAAATCGCAGTGCCAAGCATTTTGACACAGGACACTAACCATTACGTCATGTGCACTGACTGGACCGGAGATGATGCAGTTTTGTTTTTTTTCGTTTCTGAGTGCGTGTGTATTTGTAAAGTCACCAGCTATAATGAAAGCCAGATGTGAGAATAGGACTGTGAAACTGCACAACACCCTGAGGACACGCACGCGCACACACAAACGCACACACACACACTCACACTCACACTCACACTCACAGAGAGAGAGAGAAAGAGAGAGAGAGAGAGAGAGAGAGAGAGAGAGAGAGAGAGAGAGAGAGAGAGAGAGAGAGAGAGAGAGAGAGAGAGAGAGAGAGAGAGAGAGAGAGAGAGAGAGAGACGCGCGCGCGCACACACACACACTCACACACAGACACACACCTCAGAGTTGTACGATCTTTCATGCTTTATACTACAGTGTCACAGGGTAGGGAATGTGTCCACTACTAGACCAAGTAGTACATCGAGTTCATTTTCATTTGTAGAGCAGCAATAACCTTGTCCATCCCCAAGATACGTTGTGAAGACACAATCCAATATTCTTTTTTAATGAAACCAACGTAATACTGTAAACTGTTGGTATGGTACACACACAAAGCAAACTGAAAAAAAAGTTTGTTCACAGTGAATAATTGCTGACAATTGTTTTTAGTCTGACCTTGTGCTGTTTCTTACAGCCAAAAAAAAAGATTTTCTTCAAAACACAAAGTTTTGAGTTGTGCCAGTTTACATTGCATGGGGAAAATGGACTTTCACTTCTCCTTGTACATTCAGGGTGTTCCCATCCATTCCACTCAGTCTGCCTCACCATTTGGGGGGGGGTTCCTCTGCGTCATCATCATGTTTCTCAATGGAGTGTGAGTGTGTGTATGAACTCATCTGGCAAACTGAGTCAAAACAGCCGAAAATTTCAGCCCTGACACTGCTTTTCATGCGTCATGGAGGCAGAGACCATTAAAATGATATACATAGACACGGCTGTATCATTAAAATGACATGGGGCAAAGAAAAGTCATGGACAAAAATAGGCAAAATAAGACTATGTCTCTCAACCGTGACTTTCTGTCAGACAAGGAGAGGCAGGCAGTGCTTGACCAGTTCGAGGCCAAAAAGCAGATGTAAAATGAATTGGAAGCACCCTGAAATGGAAGCCATACTGACCTCACACATTTAGTAATGAGATACTTTTCGTTCATAGTGTATCCACTTCCCTATTGAATATTTTCTCCCAATCAGGCCTCTTAAACCAAAAAGGAATATTTTTGAAACATTAAATGTCCAATCCCGAGCATCAGAAGAGGAACAATGAACTATTGTTCATGACAACACGTTTTTGCATACATATGACATTTCTCCATACAGTTACTCACTAACCACTGACCATTCCTACTGACTCAGCCACATTCGCTGTGCCACTTACTTTCTCACCCACACACAGTAGGTTTTTCCACTCACACTACTCACTAGTAGAGTAGAGTGAATGCTGTATTGATCACAAAGGTTCACTCCACCACACCCATTCATCCACACTGGTCTGTTCCCTCATCCTCTCACTCCATCTCCTCCTTGTCAGTCATAACACCAACATTGCTTGTGCCCACTCGTTTCGATAAGGCGGTCGATGTGCATCTGCACTAATATCCCAAGCTTTTCGCTTGCTCGCCTACTCGCCAGTCTTTCATGGAACCTTCGCTGAAAGTTCCCGCGGCTTTAACTGCCAATGAACAGGCGAGAAGTACCGAACTTTGCATTCCAATTGGTTACTCGCTTACTCGCCTCGCTCGAAGATAAAATATTTTCAACTCGGGATCCGCCCACATCGCATCGCTTGTACAGTACTCGCCTACTCGCCTGCGAGTCTCGCTAGAACACATCGACATTCTATTGACTTCATTCGCTGAGCGAGTAACTAGTAGTGACGTGTGTGTACGGCCCTTAACACTATGCTCAGTCAAGTCTCTCACACTCGCTCATGCCACCCCACTCATTCACTCACACTGTCTACTGCTCATGCCTTCTCATTCACCCACAATGTCCATTCCACTCTCACTCACACTCACACTATATCCATGTCCACCCCCGCTACTCGTTGTGCCCACTGTCAGTCATGGATAAGCGGTTAGGGAGTCAGACTCGACTCCAGACCCGCCAGGTTGGTTGGGGGAGTAATTAGTGCTCTCCCCCATCCTCCTAAACGACTGAGGTAACCTAAGCATGGTACCGTCCTACCGCACTGCTACCTTGGGGCAGTCGTTTGGGGGGCTGTCCCCTTGCACAGGTGAGGCATAAATGCAATTTCATTGTGTGCAGTGAGCACTGTTGTGCTGCGTCATGATAATGCCAATGGGAGTTTCCCAGGTGGGCTATCAGAGCTCCACTCACCCACGCTGGTCCTGACCATCCCATAATACTAGCATTTCCATTTCGTATTCATGGTCTGGACTTTGTTTGATCTGAAGCGATTGCAGGAAACAGGGAGGGCATTTTCGGAAAAATCAGGATTCAACTTATAAGTTGTTGAACAAACATGTCTGACGTCTATCTATGGCGATGTAGGACCGTTTAACAGACTTGTCTGACAGAACATCCTACCGTAGGATAAAATTACAATGTAGGAACGTTTGTCAGAACAGCGGCGCAAATCCTACCGGTCAACATCGCTCCACAGAGGACAGGTAACAGACGTAGTGCGGAGCCAAGTGTCTTGGCGGAAGTACGTAGGATGGCACGCGAGGCTACCGCTCACTAGAGGATGACATTTTTCAGGAATTCCCGTGGGTCCCGCGGGTCGTGCGGGATTCCCGCGGGATGGGAGTCAAAATTGTAAAGATGAACGGGTGCGGGCAGGAGCGGGAATAAAGATGAATGGGAGTGGCCAGGAGCAGGAATAAAAATGAACATAAGCGGGAATGGCACTTATTTTTTCTTTAAAGAACAAACAAAAAAAGCCTCGTTTTCCTGACGAAACGGGATTGGGGTTGATTTTGAGTGGGAGTAGGCAGGATTGGGAGACATTCTTTTCAGGAGAGGACGGGATGGGATTTGATTCTTTTACTCCAGTCTGGGATGGGACGGGATGGGATTTTTTTTCTGGGACCGGGATGGGACGGGAGTGAAAATCCACTCCCGTGTCATGCTCTACCACTCAAATAAATGATAGAAGTCCACAACACTGTTAATGCTCCCAGTGATTTATTTGCACAATCACTGGGAGCATTAACAGTGTTGCGGACTTCTATCATTTATTTCAGTTACTCTATTTTGTCCAGCACCTGTGCCACTGATGTGCGCGCATTCTCCCGTGTCTTGCTCTACGACTCACCCACGCTGGCCTTCAGGAAGCGGCTGCCTATCCTCTGGTCGGTGCCGATGGCATGGGCCACCTCCTCCACGTCCGCCCCCGTCACCTCGCACAGTGCACTGATGGAGTTGATGCTGCTGATACGCTGGGCCAGGAAGGCATTCGCCGCCTAGTGGAGGGAGAGAGAGAGAGAGAGAGAGAGAGAGAGAGAGAGAGAGAGAGAGACAGAGAGAGAGACAGACAGAGACAGAGAGACAGAGAGACAGAGAGAGACAGAGAGAGACAGAGAGAGAAAGAAAGAGAAAGAAAGAGAGAAAATTGGGTTAAGTGGGAAAGAGAAAGGAGAGATATACAGGAAGTGAAATGAGTAGGTGTATGTGTGTGTGCAAGAGAGAGGATATTGGAGAATAAAAAAATCTCAGTCTGTGGGCAGAGCGTCTGACGCAAGTTAAGGCGAATATAGACAGACCCACATGTTTCTGGGGTTACCAGGAAATACTCAGTGCCCCGATGACTTGTTTTCACACAGTCATGCTCTGCTGTTCCCATAGTAAAGCACTGCTAACCCTGTGCTTTGATCACAGTTTTAGGAAGATGTTTTATTCAGATCTTTATTTTTATTTGATATTTCCCTTTTAGTGTACAAAAAAGGAACACTGAATTCTAAAACTGAATAGACTTAGCTCGATTTACCATTTCAAGAAAGATGCTCATTTTCTATTTCCCCTGGAGTTTAAATAATTTTTGCCTTTCTTCTGTTCTTACAGCCACTCTACTAGTCCGGAAGCTCAACTTGAACCTCAACACTAGCATGTATCCAGAGATGTCAAAAGGAAAAGTAAATAAAAAAAGAAACACAGTTTCCTTCCCACACAAGTAACTTATCTGAGTAACCAGTAGACTTGTGCACTTGTCTTACGGTCAGGTAAGTCTGCACTGGTTGGATCAAGGTTGTGGTGGGTCCTTGTTAGGTCTTCAGTGTTTTTCAGTAACAACTAGAGATGCACCGGATCCGGATCCGGCAGGATAATAGGGTTTTTCACAGGATCCGGGTCCGGCAGGATCTTAAGCAGTGGATCCGGTATCTGGCATGTTACCTAAAAATCAGGGTCTGGTGCATCTCTAGCCTAGGCTTTTCAGTCAGTCTTTCACAACCCCAATCACTGCATGGAGTGAAAGCCCTTTGGAAGCGGCCGTTGCAAGCAGTGTGGCAATAAGCCAATGAGTCTAAAAAATAGTTTGAGCCAACGTAATAAAAAGGGCCCATGTGTGCGAGTAGACTATATGTTTCAACCCTTTTGTAGGATCCAGTATCCGGTACCGGATCCGGCAGGATCTTAAGCAGTGGATCCGGTATCCGGCAGGTTCCTAAAAATCAGGATCCGGTGCATCTCTAGTAACAACACAGTCTATCTATCTCCTTAGGTACAATGGAGTAAATGGTGTAACAGCTATGTAATGCCATGTGCTACTGTTGTAATTACACCACAAAAGAACTTTTACTTTTACTTTTGACACCTCTGCATACATTATTGAACCAGATGGAGGCATGCTTCAATGATATATTAGCTAGCTTGGAACCAGGAGCAATATAACCAGACAGAACAGCTTTCAGACAACAGCAGAAATAACAGGAGAAAGGTAAAAGTCAATTATTTAACTCGAAGGGAGGTGTAAATTTGAGGACAATATACCGCATACAAGTCGAATAATAGTTGGGGGCTATAAACAAAAATGACTTTGGACCAGGCTACAACAAGTAGAAGGCTACAATTTGAAGGAGTCTTTCAATAGAAAAAGAAGGATTTTATTTATTGAATAGTGCTACTAAAAAGAGGCAGGCTGCTACTAGGGTGCGGGCTGTAAATTGAAGAACATATGTTCATGGGCCTACACTAAGAAGCTGGTTCAAGAGTAAACCAGGTAAAGTTAATTTAAAGGGGTATGACACTATTTTGGGGCTTAATACAGTTGGAATCGTTGGCCAGGGTTTATGAAGGTAGTAATGTGTCTTATTTTTCATGTAAGCCGTTGTCCTGCTTTAAGACAAGTTAAAAGAGGGAGCATGTCGCTAAGCTAGTGAAAGTCAATGGATCCGTGTAGCATGCTACATGCTACATGCTACAGTGATGCATTGACTTTCACTAGCTTAGCTACATACTCCCTCTTTCAACTTGTCTTAAAGCAAGACAACGCTTAACATGAAAAATAAGACACCTTACCACCTTTATAAACCCCTGCCAATGATTTCAATTGTATTAAGCCCCAAAATAGTGGCATACCCCTTTAAGAGGTAAATCATCTAATAGAAGGACTACAGGCTCTTCTATTAGATGCTTTATGTACATCTAACATCACCTGGTTTACTCCTGAAACAGCTTCTTAGTATAGTCCCCTTGTAAGGAGAGCAGCGTACCAGTTTGGAGAGTTCGGAGGACCAGGTGTTGGTGGTAATGATCTTGTTTTTGGGCACCCAGTGCTCGTAGATCCTCTTGAGGGCCTGGATGGCACTCTGGCCCTCTGGCGTCTCGTCTCCACCGATCAGAACACGGTCCGGGTTCTTCAGGTCCGTAATGGCGGTTCCCTCGGCCAGAAACTCTGGGTTGGACAGAACCTGCGGCAGAGGAACAGATAGCAAAATAACTTAGCTAATAATGACATGGGCTTATGTCTTATCAGAAATAAGAGTATGATCAGCTATGGTGGGATGAGACTATGGTGCATTGAGGTGTAATCAGAACAACAGCGCTCAATAACATTTTCTGATATATAACAACAACAAAAATCAAAGAGCTGCTGAGTTCCTTCAGATATTGTATTTCAGAGTTGTATAAAGTGGAAGTAGATGTACTCTTACCGATGTAATTACAACACTAGCAAGATCATATTAAATGGTTTCAACTTTGTAATATCATATTACTAGTGCTGTAATGTCATCTGTAAGAGAACTACTTCATACAACTCGGCTGTATTTTGCTAGCCTGGCCACGCCATCCATGTACTCCACCCAAAGATTTTGGCTCCGCACATCGTCTGGCAAAAGCCTCGAGCTCGGTTCGCTCAGTGTTTAGCCAATCATCAAACAGTTGAGAGTGGTGACGCAGAACTCACCCGCGAGCTCTGTTACTGTTTGGTTAAGGTAACTATATTCACACTTTCGATTTGTTATTTGTATGCGCTTGCGATGCTATAACTTAACAGGCATGCTAATAAAGCACAATATGGGTTTTAATTTGAGTTTCAAACTCCAATTAATTTAAATGATAGAGTAAGATCAGACCATCTCCCATCGTCCACGGAGACGGATTCCTCATGGCTTTTGCCAGACTGATTGACGGAGTCAACAGTCGGCTTTTTGCCCAGGCTAGTATTTTGCAGTCACCCAGCAGGTCCCAAGGTAAACAGGAGTATTTTTAGGTTTTCGGATGATGTGGATGTTGGTGGGGGTGTGGCACGTTACCTGCAGGCTCAGGTTGCTCTTGATGTTGGCGTTGAAGATGCGTCGGATGCTCTCGGCGGCGCGGACGGGGACGGTACTCTTCTCCACCACGATCTTAAAGCCACTCGACACCTCAGCGATGCGGCGAGCACAGGACTCGATGTACTTCAGATCGGCTGCACGACCCTTACCGATGCCAAACGTCTTGGTGGGAGTGTTCACCTGCAAGACACAAACGCATATGTCCTTCTTTTCTAGACTTCTTCACCTTAAAGCATAAAGTCTTCAATATTATAAAATCATGTCAATGATTGTATTCCAGCGACACAAAAATAAATCACGTACAATATAATGCACTCATTCACACACTGGCATTGATGTACTACTGTACTGATCCTACAGTATAATGGCTCCACAAACAGTCCCACCCTTCTGCCCACACCTCATGCACTCTCACATGAACCTTGAACCCTGGACAATTTGGCTTACGGCGGCCTTCAGAGCTGGTGTGGGAATGTGGGAATGTGTCTGTGTATTTTGAAAGAGCTTTGAGTCAACTTCATAGTTGTGATATTGCGCTATGTAAATGATACATGTTGTATTGTATCGTGTATTGCACCTCATGCAGTGGGTGATGATAACTCACTGTGTACCATTGTGGTGAGCAAACCCATTCATGTCAAATTATGCAAAGTCATCGTACATAAGAAACTATTTAATGTGAACTATAAACAGTGCACCGTTTGCACTTATGGATACATGTGTGTGGCTACATTCACATTCAGTCTCTAAATCCCTCTGCAGAGTGAAGAACACTATTACATAATAAATGCCATTCATTCACCAATGAACATTTATTGTACTTAACTTCACATAACTGAAACTGAACTACAGTACTTCACATCAAGTAATACATATGATTAAGGTTCCATGCTCAACACAGGGCTACAAAGCCTCAAAGCAGAGCACGTAGGGCCGGATTAACGCACAGGCTAGATATGGCTGCAGGCAGCCTAGGGCCCCCCACCTGCCAGGGGCCCCCTGATTAGCCAAAAGTAAAAAATTGCAATATTGAAAATTTCATCTGTCGTGTTTGAGTACAGTTGGTAGACATGCTATCCTTACTTCCTAGCACATAATTATGACACTGTCTACGTAAATATGGCGGCCGGGGCGGTGGCAGCAACCTGTAGCCTAGGGGCCCAGCCAGGCCATCTTAATCCGGCCCTGTGGGCACGTCATACACACAGAGCGAGAGGCACTTGAGAGTGGGTTTGGTAGGGCAGGGTAGAGCAGGGCAGGACCAGGTTCTCCTGGAGTGCAATCTAAAGAATGTGTTCATTTCAAACCAGCGAAACCACTTGAATGTGTACTTTAACTGTAGCCCCATAATGCATGCCATACCACCAGTGGCAAGTTGTAATAATCATTGAAAAGTTAACTACCATGGTACTACACCTTGATGACATGACAACACAGGGTCTTAAGTAATGCACTATGGCTTGGTCATTGCCATTCTGGTAACAGCAGATTTATAACGCTGTCAGGGTATCTGCACATTTTTCATCACCCAATTTAATACTTTTTAATACCATTTTCAAGACCTCCAACATTAAAATTAATACCACTACACGGGTGTGCGTGTGTGTGTTACATGGCATAATATTGCTATTGTTATTACATTGCTGTAATGTAATGTAATACATACATTCACACTGCTCACTGTGTTATTTTATTCTCATTGCCTGCTCCCTAGTCACTTTCTGCACCAGATGTTTGTCATGACTTGTCAAAGAGGTTTCTGTATGTTGCGGGAGTTTTCATGAAATCGGCCCCTTCCTTAGATAATTCATTATAATTTCAAATCAAGTAGCCAGCATCTGTGTAACTCCATGTGCTAAAATATTCTTTCAGTTGATCTGGCTGCTGCATAGGTGGGCCCAAACTCTAATACCCTAGTCATTTTTGTGCTTAATTTAACCATAGAGATGACAACAAAAAAAGAGTGAGGTGGCGCACACACACTACCCATGAGTTTAAAACATCATTAACCAAAAAGTCATCCAAAACTGAAACAATTTCAAAATTGTGTATATTTGAAAAGTTTGATGACATTTCATGAAATACCTTCAATATAAAAATTAAAAATGGACCAACAATTCATCTTTTATAATGGATAAATATTGGAGTGCAGTGCACCTTAGTCTAGGAGAGATAACACCTGTGGCGTCAAAAGGGTTAAAAAGGAACGAAGCAAAGTAACGGCAGCAGTGGAACTTGATATGAATTCCACAAACATTTCCCTAACCGCGGACACGCGGCGACTGGAATAGCGATGCAAACACCACGCGGTTACCGATTTGGACATCCTCGCATATCCTCATTGCGACATTTAGCCTCGTAGAAAACACTCCGTTACTCGTCAGATTTATGTTACATTTTACACGCATTTCCACCGCTTGCAACTTCACAACACTCGTGCTCACTTCGGATTGCATTAGCATCTGACAGCATCAAATAATACGCCACGAAGCTCGAGGACACTTTGAAGTAGCATATTGTATGAATGCATTCATCATGCATTCATGAAATTATATGCGTTAGCAAACTTCTACCCAAACGCGAGGGCATGGCTAACATTAGGAGGAGCATTATAGAGCACAAGCAGGCTAGATGACGAGATACAACGTTTGAAAACAATGCAGTCATTTTAAGACTGACGCTTTCGACGAGTAAACTGGCACCACATATATAGCTTCCACCCTGCATATTGGTTGATGAAATTTAACAAGTTTCACTTTCAACTGTACTGCGGTCAGTCACACGCACTGTGGTGGATGGGATTTAGCCTACTCAGCCATCGCCATCATCCAGTAGGGGGATCCGAACGATAGGGTCTGCTACCCCGGCGGGCCTGTCACTATCGAGTGCATTGTTTACCCCAGGCATGACTGACAGTCTCGAAACCTTGTTGCCGCCTTATAGGCTAGTTATGAAACAATGTTTTTACGGAAGACTGTCCAGGCATCTATATTTTAATACATTGTGTCTGGGTGAAATTTAATGCCAGGCCTTTTCATATTTAATGCCACACCTCAAAAATAGCTAAATTTAATGCTTTTCACGGCCTTAAATCACATGTTCTAAATTTAATGCTTTTTAATACTTTTTAATGCACCGCGGGGACCCTGCGCTGTATCTTAATGGGTTCAATACATCATCAGCAATGGTTTAAAGGAGAGAGAATGTATACTTTAAATGGATAAAATTACCAATGTAAATCTTGTATATATTTTTCTAATTCTCTCTTGTTTCTTTCCATCTTTTCTACTTCACTCCTTCATTTTTTATTTTCAACATTGTTGTTTATCTATTGGTTAAGTACTTTGAGCTGCCTGCCTTGAATGAAATTGTGCTACACAAATACAGTTATTACTATTATTATTATTATCTGAAACTTAATTCAGTACGTATTGCATGTCTTGAGACTTACTGATATGAAGACAAGGTCCGCGTCTTTGATGGCAGAGTCGATGTCTGTGGAGAAGAAGAGATTGACTCCTCTGCAGGAGTCCACCACCTCCTGAAGTCCCGGCTGCAGAGAGAGGACAAAACAAGGATGGCCGAAGAGCAAATGGTTTTGTTAAAACGTCTAAAAAGCAGGACACCTTTAAGGGTTCAAAATGATATTTACTTTCCTCTCTGGTCTGGCAGGTCAGCGGCATAATCACACAACACACTCAAGTATAGTACTGTAAACATATCATGAATGGCTTCTACTAGGAGGATAGGGCAGTCTGGGCAGTCATGGGTGAGCGGTTAGGGCGTCAGACTTGCATCCCAGAGGTTGCCGGTTCGACTCCCGACCTGCCAGGTTGGTGGGGGGAGTAATCAACCAGTGCTCTCCCCCATCCTCCTCCATGACTGAGGTACCCTGAGCATGGTACCGTCCCACCGCACTGCTCCCCATGGGGCGCTACTGAGGGCTGCCCCCTTGCACGGGTGAGGCATAAATGCAATTTCATTGTGTGCAGTGTACAGTGTTCACTTGTGTGCTGTGGAGTGCTGTGTCACAATGACAATGGGAGTTGGAGTTTCCCAATGGGCTTTAATAAAAAAAAAGGATAAAACCACTGCAACATTATACAAACGTAATATCAATCAATGTAGCCTATACTAAACACAAGCAGGTAATTGGAGTGCTTCTGGGTCTTCACCTTTTTTCCTTGTTGCTCATCAGTGTAGGGGCTCTCAAACTTGGTCCAGGAAGACAGATGCTGTGGCACTCAAGGTTGCAATTTTTTAAACTACAATGCTACGCGTTTCGGCCCTTATGGCCTTCTTCAGGGCGTATCAAGAGATACGTTGATGCCTTGATACGCCCGGAAGAAGGCCCTGAGGGCCGAAACGCTTAGGCATTGTAGCCAAATAAAAAAGTAAAAATATTGCAACCTTGAGTGCCTCAGCATCTGTCTTCCTGTAGCCTATTGTTGAAGAGTACTGAACTCATGGCAGCATGGCACACAAACACAAAAAACGCAAATCCTTGATTTGGGAATAATGTCTTATGTCTCTTGTCTTGACTTAAAATCTGGTCCATCAGGTCGACCAGGTTGTTCTCCTTTATTCCTTTACCTCCCATGACGGAACTATGCGGGTGGGTCAGTTGCTGTCTCTCTGTTGGTTGACATCACGTGGATCTCATGTGGGGCAGCCATGGCTCAATGGCTAGAGCGCTGCCCTTTAGATCAGAGGGTTGCAGGTTCAAATCCCTACCCTTACCAGCCCTTTCATCCATGGCTTAACTCATTCAGTGCCAGCCATTTTCAAATTCAGACCGGGGGGTTGCCAGGCTTTTTTCAACGTTTGAGTGATTTTTCAAGAGCCATAAAAATTGAGTTCTTTGTCCATGTGAACAACAAACATACCAGATCAATGTGTTAGGCCCCACCCCCCATACAAAAACGCAATTGACTTGATATCAAGCCATACATTCTGAAAAGACTCGTTTTCAAGTCCATGGCACTCAAAGAGCTACGTGTCCTTGGTACCTTAGCCCTACGTTGCTCCAGGGCCTGTAACCAATACCCTGTGCCTGAATGACTGTAAGTCGCGAAGTGTAATGTAATAATGCAATAATAATATGGGTGGCGTCAAAAAAACACAAACATGCATCTAGTATTGTGAAGAGGGCCAGGTTGCCATCTAGATCAGTGGTTCCCAACCTTTTTCTTCAGGGACCCATGTTTTTACTGTTGTAAGCTTTGGTGACCCAACCGTGCGAGAGCCCGCAAGAGAGGGAGTCACAAGATGCCCTCTATTTCCCACAAAAAACTAATTTAAGTGATTTTATTCCTCAATTTGTCTTTTGTCAAATGTACAATAAATGTTTCATGTAGCACTTGCATTTTGTTGCTTCTATGCATATATTAGTTAAATGCTTTGTCATTTATTCAACATGGGCTATTTAGAATTAATCCCCTTGAAATCAAGAGGGCTCCGCGACCCTCTGTGGATCTCTGGCGACCCATAAGTTGGGTCCAGAGTCTCTCCCGACCCATAGGTTGGGAACCACTGATCTATATGATTGCTCTTGATGTTGTAGCCTGAGTTTAGGTGCACTTATCCCAAGTGGCTTGAATAATATTTCTTCTCTCAGTACATGGCGTACACACTTTTTCACTTCTCTCGATTTATTTTGAGAACTGGGGACAGGCCTCACACACTTGACACTCCTCCTGACACAAAGGCATGGTGACACAAAGAGACAAATACATGAGGTGGATTCCAATATGTGGACTTCCGTCCTCCCTTGCTCACTTGCCTGCTTGTGACCTCATGATGATGTCACTGATGACAGAAAATTAATTCAATCTCTTGCAAAAGTACAATTCTAATGTCATATTCTCATTTCCAATTGGGATGATGGATGAAGAACAGTCTCCCAAAAGTTGTTCTGGCTATGCCAACAGCTGGGAAACTATTGTTTTCTCCATGGAGGCGGGGCCAGGAGGCGGGGTGAGGCCACAAGCACAAGTGGAGGACGGGAGTGCGCGTGCTGTGCTGCTCAATCAAATCACAAAGCAGGACACTCCTTGAAGGTACTGCTCACAACTCTTTATCAGAGACATTACTTCCCCTAGCAGGGACCGCATGCCATTTTCAAGTCATTTCTGAAATACATATTACAGTAATGCAATACTAGGTACAGTCATTTGGTGCCGTGTATTGACTAAAGTCCCTTGAGCCATGTGGGGTTAGGCACCTTCAGTCTGTAAATGTCAGTCCTGTGTATGTCTATGTCCTTTCATGGTATAGAGAGAAAACGTCATTTCAATTTCCTTGCATGACCTGTGCATATGAAGAAACTGACAATAAAAGCTGACTTGACTTCACTTCCCCAAGGGCACTTCAGCCATGATTGAGGGTTTAGGAACCTCCTTGCATTTCATATGGGACGTGAACCTGCAACCTTCTGATGACACAACAACAGCCTCTCTAGCCATTAGGCCACTGCTGCCCAAAAAGAGTACATACCTCAAAGATGGGCAGGCAACTGGAGTTCCATGCCCTGATCCTCTCCTCGTTCACGTCCACCACTGTGACCGTAACCTCAGGACACATCTGAGCGATGACACTGCAGGTGGGGCCGCCCACGTACCCTGCCCCGATACAACAGATCCGACGCACCTCCATCATCTGACACACACACACACACACACACACACACACACACACACACACACACACACACACACACACACACACACACACACACACACACTGAATGTGTTACACAACACACTATATTTAAACATCATGCATTACGAACACATCTAGACAACATATTGACTTAAAAAGCATGTCAAAACAGTAAGATTGTGTTCATCAAAATCGGTTAATTCTGACATGACGTGAGCAATACCTTCACTGAGTCCCATAGACATGAGGTGGATTTAAAGGTGCAGAGCAAGCTGAAAATAATTATTTTTAACTAAAGACAGAAGTCATTGCAACTACTATACATATGCTTTACAAATCCCAATACATCTCTGAGACTATGGTTGTAGACCACAGTCTTATCTAAAATCAACAAAAGAAAGACAGGCAGTACTTGAAGAGAGACGCAGAAAGATTAGAACTAGGTCGTCAGTCAGGCAACATGGATGGAATCTTACAGTACTCGGTAGGCCTATGATGTGCTGGTATTTGGTGATAATGTGGCCTTGTAGGAGTTTTCCATATAAGTTCCTCAGAGTCTCCCTGCCACGCTCCATCTTCAGAAGGAACACTAACTCCTGTGTGTGTGTGTGTGTGTGTGTGTGTGTGTGTGTGTGTGTGTGTGTGTGTGTGTGTGTGTGTGTGTGTGTGTGTGTGTGTGTGTGTGTGTGTGTCCATTTGAGGCATATATAGCCAGAGTGTATTACCCACACAACCCAAGCTCATTGAAAGGGGAACTGGAAAGTGTACACATCACAAAGCTGTCTTTATGCTGACCAGCTTCTAAATGCAGTCAGTTTCAGCTGAACCTGGGGCGCAGTTAGGGGTGTCTTTTAAGTGGATCTAATTTCGTGCACAGTCACGGACAAGGCTATCCTTCAGAAAGACACATACAAAGATGTTCCGCAATAATATTGTAGCCTTGCAGAGACCTTTCGACGCGAGTGATTGTCAGAGATTTTATCACAACATTCCACACTGCATCCGATTAGGCTGACCGACAAAGCCAGCTAAAACTTGTGTTAATTCGGGGATTCTGACGCTTATTTGCAATTCCTGAAAATTCTATGGGAAACCAGCATCCCGTCACTGTCCGCTACTTCTCACACAGAGATACAATGTAGCCTAAAATGTTCGTAACATAGTAGGAGACAAAGTTACGCCACAGTATGATGATAAGCTAGTGTAGCGGTCTATGTACATTGTATCTTCTTTGAGTTTAAGACCATGCGATTTTAGTTCTGAGTGGTGGTAACTTACGGTTTTAGACTTCCCGAAAATACTTTACACGAAGAAGGGTGCTCTGTGGGGGCAGGTCCTTTAGCCCTGCTTGCTGGCTGTGCTGGAGCAAAATCGCTTCGTGGCAGCCCGAGTTTGAGGCTTTGAGCTAGTCAGGACGGGGGTGTGGGGCGGGCAGAGAGGCTGCGTGCGTGTCTTACATCACATCCGAGATTTGGGTAGTTCTAGCTGCTAGGATTAAAATCCACACCTCTCTGCGAAATGCTAGCCCGGTCTAGAGCCTGATCATTCACATGGAGGTTACTCGCATTTTCCTCAACGTTTTTCTGAATAAGAATCGCCTCTCTCTTGTAGAGCTACTGCTAGACATGACCAGCCGCAGTCAGAGTCTTCGAGCTCAATGAATGGTGCGTTTGGTCACTCCACTCCACCACTCCAATGTAGGATAGCTGAATAGAATAGAATAGAATAGAATAGAATAGAATAGAATAGAATAGAATGGAAACGGGCAAGATTGTAGGCCTACTGCCAAATTCAGACATGAGAAATGAGCTGTAGCCTATGCCTAAGTGACACCAAAACATCTGGTAACAGAATGCAATACTGGTGAAAAAGTAGGGCCTGCAAGTACATTTTAAAGACCAATTTAGGCTACAGTCCATCTCGTCCGTGCAAGCCCTGTGTGAAGTATGCTGTGCAAACTCTAGATGCAGAGACTAGTTGTAGGCTATTAAAATAATAATAACAATAGTAATAATAACAATAGCAACAATAATAATAATAATTCTTCTTCTTCTTCTTATTATTATTATTATTATTAATAATGGTGATGATGATTAAAATTGCACCAAGAAGAACATATTTCTGTAGCTTTGATCCTAGTGTCCTAGTTAAACACCGTATTGAGAGAGAGAGAGAGAGAGAGAGAGAGAGAGAGAGAGAGAGAGTGAGTGTGTGTGTGTGTGTGTGTGTGTGTGTGTGTGTGTGTGTGTGTGTGTGTGTGCGTGTTTGCTCGGGTGTCTGTGTGTGTGTGTGTGTGTGTACCGTTGTGTGTGTGTGTGTGTGTGTGTGTACGTGTGTGTGTGTGTGTGTGTGTGTGTGTGTGTGTGTGTGTGTGTGTGTGTGTGTGTGTGTGTGTGTGTGTGTGTGTGTGTGTGTGTGTGTGTGTGTGTGTTCCTGACCCGACTCACTACAGTGCAATAGAAATTTCAGCCCCCATCCCTTCAGGCATTGGGCAGGGGGGGATATAACTCTGCATTAACGCCACTTTGTAGTCAAACAGCTGTGCCCAAGCCATGCAAACTCCTCTCTACAACAAGGAGAGCAAGGAGAGAAGGATTTACGAGGGTTACCCTCGTCCCTCCTCCCAGGGCCCTGTAATTTCAAAGCAAAGCAGAATAATTACGCCCTCTCCTCTCCTCTCTCTCCCCTCCTCCCCAGGGAAACCAGGAGGACAGTTTAGTCTGTGAGTGTGTTACAATATGCGACCTTGCCTCCTCCACTTGTGCTTGTCTCCTCGTCCCGCCTCCTGGCCCCTCTTCCGTGGAGAAAACGATAAAGTTTCCCAGCTGTCAGCCAAGCCACAACAACTTTTGAGGGACTGTTTTTCATTCACCATCCCAATTGCAAGTGAGAAAAAGACTCTACAATTGAGCTTTTGCAAGATATTGAAATATAATGCTGTTGTCAGTGATGTCACCATGACATATTACTTCCTGGTACGAGGATACAAGCACAAGTGGAGGAGGCAAGGTCGCATATTGCAACGCACTCAGGGGTTTCATGAGTCTCTTCATGGGGCACAACTGCTTCTTTTCACCAGGTTACAAGGTCAATGAACCTTTCTATTCCAGAGCTACACAAGGCTCCAAGAGAGTTGCTTTCTTTTTTTTCTCCCTCATTTTTAAGGGAAAGGTACACTTTCATCTTCGCACACGCTTGATGGATTGGACAAACATGTCCAACAAACCAAACCAAACCAAACACTGCGTTGCACAAGATACAAGTGCAAGTAATTGGATGAGGGGAGGTCCAGTGGATAGAGGAAGCCTTTCATTAACTTCTCAAGTCGGGAATATAATGACATTAGGGCCCCCCATAATACTCCACTAACCACCCCACCCATCCTCTCTCCCTCCTCCTCCTCCTCCTCAGCTACGCAACACTTTCTGTGCCGTTAACTTCAAAGGCCACAAGTGAAAGCAATAAAACTCTTGTTAACTTCCAAGTTCTAAAACACAGTAGTATAATATACACCAACATACTGTTTTTCTCTCTTCTCTTCTCTTCTCCTCTCTTCTCGCCAATTCCTTCTGTCAGGAGGCACAGCTGCATTGTCCCTATTGCCAAAATTACATTACGAAACTGTCTAATTAGCACGAGTATTCAAGCTGTTCCCTTCAGGAGATAGACGGGAAATTTCACTTAGTCATTAAAGTCAGTCTGTGTGTGTGTGTGCGTGTGTGTGTGTGTGTGTGTGTGTGTGTGTGTGTGTGTGTGTGTGTGTGTGTGTGTGTGTGTGTGTGTGTGTGTGTGTGTGTGTGTGTGTGTGTGTGTGTGTGTAGGGGTGATGAAAGGACATGAACTCTCATTGGCAGAGAAAGTCACTTGTTTTCTCAAAGTGAAGAATTTAAAAACTAGAACAAACTCGAACAAAGAGAACAAGAACTACACTAGCTGAGCAAATGACACTAGCTGAGCCTGGCCAACACGAGATAAAACCAGAGACGTACATAGATCTACATCTCCATCATATTATTACATTATTATATTACATTACGTACATAGATCTACATATCCATCATATCTATACGAACTGGTACTCCAAGAATATGGACACGTCTTAAACCTACAGACAGTTGACCTACAGAAAGTTTACCTACAGGAGGAGGTAAAACTACTAACAGATGGCCTGCAGGTGTCATTTACAGGGGTGATAGTGAAAAAAAATCCTGAGCCTGAACTTTTTTCCCCTGCTCTAACGACGACGACGACAAGATACTGCATAGTGACGTAATGTAGGCCTATTTTGACACATTATTCAAATAACCTGTGTATGACCATTATTCAAGCCTGATAGTAGAAGAAAACCCTAAACCTGTAACACTTTCTGAGATAACTTAATGGCTAATTATGATCAATGTTTTTATTTTTGCAAACTCTGTCAAGCCTGAAATCAGGCATGGAGCCTGAACACCATCAGCCCTGCATTTATTTAAGAACATGAGGACTCTGGGCTCTTCTTTGAGATAATTTACCACTGTCTCAAGGTTATACTACGTAGTGCACCAGTTTCTTGGAATACTTCCTTGTGTGGGCCATCTCTCACTCACACACACACAAAGTCTCTTCCATTATGCACGCACGCACGCACGCACGCACACACGCACGCACACGCACACGCACGCACACGCACACGCACTACAGCAGCAGCCAGGTGGCTTTTCCAAGTACCATAAATGCTTCAGGTAAATTAACAGATTAAGTGGCTAGTCTCCCAACTTCAGTCTTTTGGTGAAATTGACTCAAAGGGCTCTTTCCTTTTTGTAGGTTTACCACTTGCTGTGAAGTTACATTCCCAGAACTACCCTACTGGTGGACAGGAGACATAGAAGACCAAAAAAACATGAGTGTATGCACTTAACAGCAGAAACTATATATTTAAAAAACAGCAAAAATGATATTGAACATTGAAAAGGCACACTGACCAAAACAGTGGTGTATGTGTACACATTGTCATTCTTTGCATACAAATTATTTTGGATTAAGTCCAAATATTGTTAAAATACTCAATCTGCACAGTCTTGTGGGTATTCCCCATGGGAACTCACAGGCTGAGGACAAAGAACAAGTAACAATGTGCGTGCGTGTGCGTGTGCGTGTGTGTGTGCATGTGTGTGTGTGTGTACACATGTGACGCGTTTAAGATTTACTACTACTCCACAACACTGGGTGTGTGAAAGACACAGGGAAGAGTCACAGTCTTTAAATAGGTCCACGTTTCACAGCCACTGTCACCATCATTGTCATCACCATTATCCTCTTTTGTGCTGTCCTTTGTAGCCATTTGTAGACATTTGGGTGCAGCCAACAAGCCACCACATAGTTTCTTTCCACTTCTCAATGGCCATCACATCCATCAGCATCGCACTGTCCTTCAAAGGCACACCACTCCAGAGAAGTTATCTCCAAGGATGATGACAGTCACTTCAGTCACTATCACCATCGCTGAGCGCAGTTACATGCAGTTTCAAAAGGAATAGTCAGAGTATTCGGAGTAAAACAAGTTTCGGAATATTCCGTTTTACATGTGTGGAAGAGTAATGTGGCACCGGAATACGGACACATTCAAAAACATTTTCTTGATCTTTTGAGCTGTCCTTTGTGGGCTCGTAACCGTAAACCAGAGTTGGCTCATCCAGTTAAACCAGAGTTGCGTTTCTCAAAAGCGAAGTTGTTAGCCAGTTAGCAACTTGGGTAGTTGCCAATGGGAAACTGTATTGAAAACAACAAAGTAGCTAATGAAGTTAGCAAATATGGTTTTGAGAAATGCACCCCAGAGTTGGCTCGTCCAGTAATTCAAAGTTATGTCCATTGCTGACAGCCTTCAGTCGCTACCACTGTCACTATCACTATCATCATCCTCATCATCATCCTCATCCTCCTCTTTCGTGCCGTCCTTCGTCGGTGCGCTAGGCTCGTCGTCCAGCAGGCCTGCGAAGAAGTTGTCCCCGCTGCCGACGGCCTTCTTGCTGAGCGAGGCGAGCTTGCCGTGCTTCTTCTTCCTCTTGCGGTAGTCGCTGACCGTCATGGCCGACAGCTTGGAGATGTCCCAGAACTTGACCAGCTGGTCGTGCGCGCTGCTGGCCAGGAAGCGGGTGTCGCGGGAGCGCGCGATCTCCTCGATGGGCTCCCCCTTATGCTGCCCCACGCAGCCCACCACGCGGTTGGGGAGGATGTTGATGGCTCTGGTAGGTGGACAGGAGAATGAAATGAAGGGTTATACAGACGTATACCTGCATAGTTCATATGCATCATTACACATACAGTAGTATAGTATATAGGCAGCCCACCACGCGGTTGGGGAGGATGTTGATGGCTCTGGTGGATGGACGAAGAAAGAGATAAAGGGTTATACAGACATACTGTAAACCTGCATAGTTCATACGCATCATTACACATAGTATATAGACGCAGCAGCCCAACACGTGGTTGGGGAGGATGTTGATGGCTCTGGTAGGCACTTCCGGCTTCTATTGAAGGCGTCCATCTTTACAACAGAGCCCACCTTCACCAGGTCCCCTTACAATATAACTTGAAAGTATTGCAAATGTTATTTCTAACATTTCTTCACAAAACGTGTCATATTTCATGTGAAACTGCATAACGTGAAAATTATGGTATTTAGTGCTAAATATCTCAGTGCACTGTGTGCACTGTGCACTGTCAGTGCACTGACAAAAGTGCGTCATTTGAGACATAGCCCTCGGCTTTGGCGTAGTTGCCATCTTGTCCCATTTTCATAATGTCACAGATCTGCTAAATGTCAATTTTAAATGATCAACCTTACATGAAGTCTCACCAGACCTCATTCCATAATCCAAGACAAAGACCAACAAACACGTCACACACTGGAACAATTGGTGTTTTCCATTTTCTTATTTGAATTCCTTTCGAGTACAGTAAATTGCCTCTACCCTCATGGCATTGCAATGTAGACGTATACTTTAAACCGCTTGAGGAGTGCCAACCATTATCTTTCACAGAGAATCTTTCCCATATTTTCCCATAATTTTCAGACATATTTTCATTCCTTTACAATTCTTTCGACACTACATTGCTGATTGTAGTGTCTTGTGGCGTATACACGGACAGACACGCTGAGTATGAACTAGCCTAGCAGTGCAGGTGTGCGTGTGCGTTTAGTCTCATTGAATGACTGACCATGGTCTGACCATGGTCCACATTGCACATCCGTCTCTCTGTGATGGACCCTATGAAATATGTGTTTAGTAAACGGTTTAGTCTTGTCATGTAACTCTGTGTACTTCCGGCTCTCTGTGATGACCACGTTGCAATTGTGTGTGTGTGTGTGTGTGTGTGTGTGTGTGTCTCTTACCGAATAACTCCGTCCATGGAGGCGGTGCAGACCAGGCTGTCGGTGATGGGCACGATGCAGTCTAGGGACTCGGCCTGCACGAAGAAGCGGTCGCTGGTGGCCCCGAAGCCGTCCCAGTTGAAGATGTAGATGGTGCCGTCGCTCGAGCCACAAATCACCTTCCTACCCCGCTGGAGTGCAGTAAAATAGAGTAGAATAGAATAGAGTAGAGTAGAGTGGATTAGAGTAGAGTACGGTACAGCAAAGTAGAGCAGAGCAGAGATACTGTATTTACACTGGAGATGTAAAATACAGTAGGGCCGAGTAAAATGAAATAGAGTAGGGTAGTGGATTAGAGTCAGGGTCGTAAACAGACATTTTCAAATACAGAGGTCAAATACTGCGTGCCGTACTGCACACTGTACATTTAGAACGCTTCAAACACTTAAGTAAAACTCTTAAGTTTGTTTTGTTTTCACTGCCTTGAGGATAAATGGGGGTGGCGTATACAGACCGAATTTATCATTGTTGATGATACATTAATTTTCATCATAGATAAAGTGTGGTACAGTAAAGTAGAGAAGAGTAGAGTAGAGTAGAGTAGAGTAGAGCAGAGCAGAGCAGAGCAGAGCAGTGCAGAGCAGAGATGCTTTATTTACGCTGGAGATGAGTAAAATAGCGTAACCGTGGTGTAATGGTTAGGGAGTTGGACTGCAGATCACAAGGTTGTAGGTTCTGTCCCCACCCTTACAAATCCTCTCCTCCCCCCATGGCTGAGGTGCCCTTGAGGAAGGCACACATCCTCACATTGCTCCAGGGACTGTAACCAATACCCTGTAAGTATCTTGGGATAGGAGCGCCAACTAAGTGTAATGTTATGTAAAGTAAAGTAGAGCGGAATAGAGCAGAATAGAATATAGTAGAATGGCTTACAGTAGAGTTACATAGAGCGTAGAATATGGTAGAGTAAAGTAGAGAAGAAGAGCAGAACAGGGTAGATCAGTGTTTCTCAACCGGGGTGCCGTAGCACCCTGGGGTACCGCACGGCTCCATCAGGGGTGCATTGGAAACATGGCTGACGGTATGTGAAATTGACATATATGAATAAATAAATTATGTAATATAATATTTGTCTAAATTAATACATTTAATAAATGTATGATTAGTCAGTGGAATCTTTCATCTACCATTTACGCACAATAAAGTACATTTAGGTTGCCCCAGTATGGCCTACACATAGCCTGTCTGAGGTAAAACTGCAACTTCGAACGTAGGTGGTGTGCCGTCTCCTAATGTGTTACTTTTCTAAGCTTGTGTGGTATAGGATGCGATGCCATGTAACAGCTTGTTGTTTTGGGGTACCTTGAGATTTTTCATGAATTAAAAGGGTGTCTCGCCTACAAAAAGGTTGAGAATCGCTGGATTAGAGTATAGCAGAGTAGAGCACAGCAGAGGTGCTTTATTTAGCAGGCGGGAAACTAGGATGCAATTTAGGAAATTGGGATTATATCCTGAAATGAAGGTGTGCCGTACAAGACGATATCTAGACAGGTATGATCTTTGCAAATGTACACGTGGGTCAAAGACGTGCAAAATGGCATAGTCATTCAGTGTAACGGATGCCTTCTGCTGACTGTAACTGTAAAAAACATGACTCTTTTCATTTATTTATTGTTACAGGGAATACATGAAAGCCTCGGCTGTCATCCATTCACTTGAAACAATGTCAAAATCACGTTTTTTTGCAGTTACAGTCGGCGGAAGGTGTCCGTAACACTGAATGACAAAGATGTCTTTGACCCACATATCCTATGTACATTATAAACACATCCAGACACAGAATGCATACACGTCGTACATATAGGCACACAAACAATAAGAAAAAATATATACTGCACATAATCACAATTTCTGACGGAAAATGTCTGAGACCATGGCTTAGCAACATGCTAAACTGATATGGAATGAAATTCTTCTGGAATTTCAAACAGCCACTTAACTGACCGTGCCAAAAAGCTAAATCATAACACATGTAGAGCATGTTTAAATGCAGCTGTGCAGACAATGAGCATCAACGATGAGTCAATGCTTCTTCATTAACGATGACGTCTGACTGACGGTGATGATGCTGATGTCTGCCTTGATGATGAATCAGGCTTACTATTTTGGACAGACCCCAGCCCTGCTTCACGTCATGTTTAACCAACCCCACCTCATGCTTTATTCTTCACAATGCTACTTGCTTCTCACAAACTAAGAAGGCAGCAGGGGTATTGCCGTGGTTACTCGGCACATAAACAAAAGTGAAGTTGAGTCAGATATGAGGTTCGAGACAGTGGTACTACTGGGATGTTACGCGACAGGGCAGGGCTTACAGTGACGAATCCACAACGTCACGAGGCAACATGACCACTTCCCTCACTGGAATTCCATTTAATTAGCTCCATTTGTTGGGGCGGTTGGTTTGTCTGCTCCCTGGTAAAACTTTGGATACAGCGCAAGAGTACAACAGTGACCTCTACTGACCCCTATTGGTGCAACCTGATACCAGTGATAACAGTGACCTCTACTGACCCCTTGTGGTGCAACCTGATACTGCAAACGACAAACACAACAGGAAAGTAGCACATTGGGTATTTCTCAGAGTGCGTTGCAATATGCAACCTTGCCTCCTCGACTCGCTTCTCTCCTCATACCAGGAAGTAATATGTCATGATGACATCACTGACAACAGCAATTTATTTCAATATCTTGCAAAAATAATCTTATTTGACACCTCCCCTTGAGGTTAATAAGGTTTTACCGTTCTTCTGTACTTTCAACCGTTTTCTAGTTATGGCAGTGCAAATTTTACCTCCAAGCTAACAGTTAACATTGACTCCTATGAGACCAGTTAGCCGCGAGCTGGTCTCATAGGACTCAATGTTAACTGCTAGCATGGAGGTAAAATTTGCACTGCCATACCCAGAGAACGATTGAAAGTACAGGAGAACGGTAAAACCCTATTATTTAACTCAGGGGGAGGTGTAAAATAAGCTTATTTCCAAAAATGGGACAGTATCACTTTAACAATATCCTTGCTTTGTGGTACTCACCTTGACAATGGAGACTGAGTGGAGATCTCCACTCTGGAACTCAGACACCAGCTCAAACCGCCGGCGCTTGATGTTGAAGACACCCATTGTACTGTCTCCACTGCATCAACACAATTAAATAATATAATACGTAAGTATATTATAGAATGCTGAAGACACTCGTTTCACTGCCTCCACAGCATCAACACGATTTTAAAATACACATTAGTACATCATAGGTTATTCAATACATTTTGTAAATGCATGAAATCAGAATGATACAAAATTATGTTATCTTCATCAATCTGCAAATGACAAATAACCTGTCCCATTCCCACCCCATGTCTCCCTCCGTGCGACTTGCCTGTCCCATATTCACGATCCTACTATGTCTTAATAACTATGTCTTAATAAAGGAAATAGAGAAAATACAAAGGCTAACTAGCACCTTGATGTGAGCAGAATCTACTTGGCGTTGTCTACTCTGTACATTGTGTTTTGCTATGCATGTCCTCTTTGTATTAAGTCGCTTTGGATAAATATATCTGCTAAATGTAGAAACTGTTTCATTTTAAGGCCCAAGAAAGGCAATTGTCATGTAATGTAATGTGAAGTATGGTCATCAGTTGTGGGCACCTTGAGGTGAGCAGGATCATCTTGGCGATGTCTACAGCTGTACTCTGCACTGCCTCTGTATTTTGTGTTCTGCTACGCATGGCCATTGTGATGTAATGTAATGTAATTTAAAGTATGGTCATCAGTGGTGGGCACCTTGAGGTGAGCAGGATCTTCTTGGCGTTGTCGACGGCGATCTCGCTGATGAAGTCCTCGTGGTGCTTCATGTCCATGATGGCCGTGCCCTTCCTCATGTCCCACACCTTCAGCGTGCCGTCGTCGTCACCCGTCGCCACCACGTTCTCGTCCACCAGTAGCAAGGTGCTGATGGGGACACTGGGACACAGCTAGGGGGGGGGGGGGGCGTTGAAAGTGAGAGTGGCCTCTTTTACATAAGACATTTAATTCAGAGTTAACTCAATTACATTCCAAATAAATCTTAATTCCACTTTGAAAACAGAATGTAAACAATTCACGATTCGGAATTAAATGAAAGTGACTCATCGGAAAGTAGACTTGACGGAACAATTTCAATTATTAATTCGGAATTAAAAACGTCATGTAAACAAGGCCAGCGTATTGTGCAGCTAGATCTTTTCAGCCGTCATCGTCACCTGTTGCCATGTATCATGTTCTCGTCCACCAGTAGCAAGGTGCTGATGGGGACACTGGGACACAGTGGGGGGAAAGGGTTGAAGAACACACTGAGGCTATGTCTCAAATCACACACTTGTGTCAGTGAACTTGTGTCAGTGCACAGTGCACACAGCGCACTGAGGTCTTAAGTGCATAGTGTCGTGGAAAAATTTGAGCACTATGCACTGTGCCCTCGCTGGAAGTGACGGCTGAGCATGGCATTAGCTCGCCAAAATATGAGTTGGCTACTGTTTACAATGCACAGCGTCTGGTGCTCGTATTTCCATTTCCTTCGCCCCAAAGGACCGCAGTCACACGTACAATACTTTGGTTGGCGTGAAAAGGTTGGTGTCCCATCAACATTACTTACAGAATTAGGAGACTGTTGACCAAACTCTTCTACTGAACTGAATGCCACATTTCCTATGTGTCATTGTCAACATGGCCGCCATTTAGTGCATGCAGTGTCCATCATTCAAGCACTGCATTTATCCGCCATTGTTAGTGGATCATCCTGGCACTTTCAGTGCGCTGGCTCTACTGAAATTTTCAGCGTGAGTGCCCTATGCACTAAAAAACAGTGCCCGAAGTGCACAAGTGCGTGATTTGAGACACAGCCTGAGTAAAGTTAAACTAGGGGTACAAGCTACTGCCTTCCTATGGAGAAGGCAAAAAACAAGGAAGTGCTGCCTATGTAGTAAATCTGAATACCCTAGTCAGCGTTCAACCAAGGAGGCGAACGGTACCCGGATGACTTTCTATATCTGGTCATATACATGGGTTCTCAGTGTTTATCAACACAATGTTATGAGAAAGGGAAAGACACTGGCAGCCAACCACATGAGCTAATTCTTTGACCGACAGTGGTTTCCAAAATTCCAACAATCAGAGGTTGAGTTGTACGCAGCTAGGTTCGCATAGTCAGGTTATAAACAAAATTTAGAACCCATGTATTTGTAGTAGGTAAACGATGGGTACTTCGCTATGCCACAGGTCTGCCCTTGTAGTTTAAAGCAAATGTATACTACATTTAGCTGGAAAAAAAACACAAAGAAAAGAAGTTGTCTTTTGCCTCAGTATGGCAGTGAGTGACGTCCTCAGTACATAAGAGTGAGTGGTGATACCTGTGAGCTTTGGTGATACGCTTGACCAGCTTCCCTGCTTCCACATCCATGATGTGCACCGACTTGTCCTTGGCCACGCTGTACAAATCTGCCGGCACAGGGAAGAAGGAATAAGAAATATAATTAAGGTAAAGATGAACCACACACTGATGGACTAAATCGAGTTTTATTGTAATGTAACATCACGGGCCACTACGTCCCTTCCCCAGACAAAAAGTGTATTTTGTGCAGCTCACTCTTAAATTGGCGTACATTACAAAAGTCACAGATACAGCAGTATACAGTATTAAGTACACTGCACAACCACAGTTCATAAGAGTATCATGGCCATCAGATACATCCTCACTCAAACTTTTAAAAACGCATGTAACAGAGAGCACCATTGTCAGTAGCAAGGTGCAGAGTTTGAAGCACTTACGGCAGCCATCTTGGGTGAACGCCACCTTCCTGCAGGACTTCAGGTGGTGTCCAGATGACCAAAGCTCTTTCGTCTCTCCTTCTGTACACGAGTAGGAGTACCTATGACCACAAACAAAACAAGGGTAAAAAATAAGCATGTCTCTGGCAAAAGCATTATTCAACATGAAAGCCTACTCAGTAGCCTAATGAGTCAATGTCAATTTAGTAGTATCACACGTCAGGGCGTTGCAACCACAGCTAATGCCACTACTGTTTGGATAATTTTGTGTTTGTTTATTCATAGTGGATTATCTAATTAGGAAATGGAATGCATTTATATAGCACCTTTCCACTCCCTCGAGCACTCAAAGCGCTTTAGATTTTATGGGTCACATTCACCCATTCACACTCGCATACCGGTGGCAGTGGCTGCCACACAGGGTCCTCCCACCCTGCCCACAGGAGAAATTTGGGGTTAAGTTAAGTATCTTGCTCAAGGACACATCAATGGGGTCAGGCAGAGGCTCAGCGGGGCTAAAACCTGCAACCTTGTGATTGCCAAACGGCTCCCCTACCACTTGAACCACCACTGTCCCACTAAGAAGCACATGCATTACACTCAGGGTACGATTTTACACTACATTACTTACCGATGACTAATTCATTTATGGGAATGGGCTGTGGTTGTACAACCTGACATCTGAGCCCAAAACATGTCATTGACCCGAATAACAAATCAGTAGGCCTGCTGGTTGCAAATTTTGTGCCACCCTGACATCTGATCCAAGGGACTCCCAATCTCACACATTGGACTGTTATGAGCATGCATGAGAAAAGATGTGCTTACAAATATATGTCTCCATCAATATCTCCTGCTGCAATAATATCCTGCTTGGGATGAAAGGCCAGTGTATTCACGATGGCATCAAACTGAATGTCCTCCGGCGTCTCGCGTATTTTCGGTTCCTTCGGCTGATCATCATCTTCGTCCTCTTGATCTGCATCACCCTCCCCGTTCACGGCAGCACCATCCTCATCTTCATCTCCATCTTCATCTTCCTCCTTCACCTTTATCTGCTCTTCGCCCACGTCTTCCTGCAAAACACATCGCAATCTATGGAAACATGCCACACCGACACCGATGTTTTCACGTTTCATTACGTTATTATAAATCCACATCTGCTTCACACGACATGTCAACATTTACTATCAGCCCCTAGTGCTATGAAGAAGTTAGCACAACAACTTGCATAAATGTTACCCGCGTGGCTAACTTGGCTCTACATTTACACCCATTCAACTAAAACAGTATTCTGAACTTTACCATTGACTGGCTAGCTTGACACTAACTCAAATGGAGCTGAAATCCAATAAAGTTATCATAATTTTACCTGTGCTGTTGCCATGCCTGAAAATCCAACGTGGTTGAATAAACTACACACATGAAAATCTTCTTCTTCTTCTTCTTCTTCTTCTTCTATGAGTTTTAACGGCAGCCGGCATCCAAAATGTTGCACTGCTGCCACCTAGAGATCTGAAGTGGCTAATGACCTAAGTCCTAAATCCTATGGTACTCACTAGTTCGACGCCCTTTCGGTACTTACAGAGCCATACAGAGGGTAGAGTTACGCAATTGGAGGACCAGGAATTAAATGGCAGCTCCGCCTTTCAGCGAGATAAGGGTGTTCCTAAAGCGGCTGTCTTTCCATAGACTCAACATAGAACCACCACATTAACAGCCAAAAATAAGGACTAACGAACTATACTGCGGGGTAATCACCACAAATATGTAAACCAACAACTGTCTCGGTGGTGATAATCACAAAAGTTTACCATCTGTGATGTTTATCTGAAGTTATTACTATGAACAGCAAGTCTTGTCATATTCCCTGCATTGCATTTGCTATGTGCTACGCCCACTGCTAGGAACTAACATTCGCAACGCTGAGCAGTACTGAGAAGCTAAAACAGCTAATTTTGCTAAAGAGGAAGTCGGCCTAAGCACACGGCGGAGATTGCCCGACTCTACCCTCTGTATGGCTCTGGGTACTTACCGCTTACGTCATACGACCCTAAACCTAAACCTAACCCTAACCTTAACCCTAAACCTAACCCTAAACCTAACCCTAACCTTAACCCTAACCCTAACCTTAACCCTAAACCTAACCCTAACCTTAAATCGCTTGTTTGAAATGTTTGATTACCATGTGAAATCACGAGAGGGCGTCAAACTAGTGAATCTCAAATCCTATGGTACAATCCTGTATCGCGCAGGAATTTGATCATGTGTCGTCTGCCCTTGCCTATCCCCACAGTCAACACATTTTGTAGAGACACCTGCTTTAGTCCATTCTGTTTTAAAGAATTTCACATGAAAATCGACTTCCTTGAAGGAATTATCAGCCTCGACCGCACACTGCCACCTGTCAGTATGGAATAGGACATGCGAGCTTTCATCAACATTTCAACTTGCCCCTTTTGTCTTACAGAAAATAACAAGATTCATCATGAAGGGAAATTACCACTCTCTCGTATTTCACTTGCAAGGTTTTATTAAAAATCGGTATCACTCAAAGATATTGATTTGTGATTTCACATACTGCTTGCTTCTTCCAGCCAGTTAGTGGCGCTGTGACTTTCCCGTCAAACACGCGGAGCGCTCTCGAATATCAACGCGAGATTTCCTATCAGTCTTCCTCTCTCCGGTTTCCTCCAAGATGGTGAGTGTCGTGATGAAAACTTCCATGGATAGTTGTAAAGAAAATCTAACATCATCCAGTGAAGTTAACTTTTCTACGTCAATCTTTTGTAGTCGATGTGATTCAGTATATGCAGTGGTGAAATACATGCCATTATTTTAGTAAAATGGCAATGATAATCAACATATTTAAGACTGGCTCTTCGTCAGCACTTGTCGGGGTTGTGCAGGATCATTTGCCCCGTACGATGTACATTACAGATGCTTTTCATTTCCCCCAACAAAAGTCAAGTTGTTTGCCAGACGCAGAGCGAAAATATGTCGCTGAATGTTGCTGGAAATTATCATAATGTTACTTATTTGAGTTATTATACGCCTATCTCCATTAAGATTAGCCGTGGGCTGGCTAGCATGCCTCTTCGTGGGGTTTCCAGTGACGTGAGCACCGTGTTAGCAGTGTAGCAGATGAATTGGTGCGTCCGAGGAACCAAGTGAACAAGTCTCTTTATGTAATTTAACGTTGGTAAATGTGTTTACCTCTAGCCTACCAAGAAGACCAAGACCAGGAAGCTCCGTGGGCACGTCAGCCATGGACACGGACGTATTGGTGAGTAGTAGCCTTGCTGCTAGCTTGTTAGCAATCTGCCTGTGCATGTTGTGGTCGGGAAGCTAAATGCCCGTAACTAACATTATTGCCATCTTCTTACCAGGTAAACACAGAAAGCATCCTGGAGGTCGCGGTTACGCCGGTGGTATGCATCACCACAGAATTAACTTCGACAAATAGTGAGTACCGCAGCAAACTAGGCCCGTCCTCCCCAGTTCTGTTGTTAGAATTTATAAAGTTCCCATCCTAACCTTGGTTAGACGAGCTGAGCTTGTGTGGATTTTGACAAGTGGGAAAATTATTTGACTGTCTTTCGTACTGTCCTTAGTCTGTGGTGTGATGCATCTGAACAGAATGGACTTGCACATTTTGCATGTTCTAAACCTGAATGTGAGGGGTTTTAACAGATTCAGTTGATGACCTGACCATCAATGTTGATGTGCATGTGTGTGCCCGTTTGTTCAAGTGTAGTTTGTTGAGAGTTGTCTGGTCTTATTCACTTCAGTGTGTCTGTGTGTGATGCTGATGGCTTACCAAACTCATTCATGTCCAAACTAAATGTGTCTTTCCCTTCTCCACCCTTTAGCCATCCTGGGTACTTCGGTAAGTTGGGCATGAGGCATTACCATCTTAAAAGGAACACCACCCACTGCCCCACTGTCAACCTGGACAAGCTGTGGACATTGGTGAGCGAACAGACCCGCGTCAACTACAGCAAGAAGCCCGACGGGCCCGCTCCAGTCATCGATGTGGTGCGCGCTGTAAGTATCCACACCTGCTCAGTCTTTTGCCATAAGTAGCACTAGCCGTGTGCTTGCTTGCCGATTAGCGCACTGATGCTTCTGTTCCCCTGTCATCCGTGTATCCATTACATTACACTTACTCAACGTTTTTATCCAAAGCAACTTATAGTTATTTACAAGATATTGGTTACAGTCCCTGGAGAAATTGTGAGGTTTGGTCACTTGCTCAAGGGCACTTCAGCCACAGATGGAAGTGTAGGGAACAGTAAGGGTGGCATTTGAACCTACAACCCTCTGATCTTAAGTCTACCTCCCTCACCATTAGGCCACAGCCGCCCATCTTGTCCTTCTCATGATGTTCTCATTTTAGGCCCCTGTTGCATTGCTTGTCCCTTGTTGGAAATCTTGAGTGTCTCTATGGCTCTGATGTTGAAATGTTATGATGTCAGTAGAAAAGCTGATGAGTTGGGGTGGTGACTCTTCACCTTTATTTCAAATTGGTGCAGTGCAGTCATGGTAGTTTTGATGTGGTGGTCCACAGGGAAAGCTATTGCTGGGAGTTGCCATGGGTTTCCCTGGTACTATGGACAAGAGTGTCTTCATGGTTGTGTATAATCTATTTGAGTGGTGAATCTGATGTTTGATATGTTTTCAGACACAAGGTGTAGCTTTTCTTTCATAAAGTAAATTAATTAATTAATTTCCCTCTGGGATCAATAAACGATAATCTACTCTACTCTACTCTAAATGGACCTTCAACATTTAAGAGCATAGTGACACTGTTTGGCAAGCCTGGATGCTAAATTCCATGCTTGAAATTAAAAACTATGCCATCATGCTGCTTGGTGTAAAGCCTTGTAGTTAATGCATGTTTAGGGGCATTGTATGTGACTGTGTTTTATTGCAAAGACATGGAGAATTACTATGACTGTAAAGACCAGTCCTCTGTTGCAGTCATGTGGCATTTTGGAATGTGTTTATTTTGTCTTTCTGCTCACCTGTGTTTAGTTTGTTGTTCTCATCTAGTGGGCACATCCTCATGTGTACTCCAATTACAAGGCAGAGAATTGATGAGTTCAACAGATTCATGTGATGTGATTAACACACTTCCACCAGTATGGTGTCACTGAAGTAGATTCAAACAGGACAGTTCAATCATTTTATTTATACAAGGGACAGGTATTGGTGTGGTCACTGTAAAGCTGGGTGAATGCCACGGATAGGTGGCATGTTGCTTTGCTACTTTGTAGCAGGAATGTTTATATCTATTAGAGCAGGTGCGGGACTGTAAAGAAGTTTTAGAAATTACATTTGCAATACAATGAAGTTATATTTTCAGGGGACCTAGTGAAGGTGGGATCCCAGTGTTCAATATAGACCTAAAGTACAGGGGGAAATACTGATTTTTGTGTTCATAGTATAGCCAAAGAATCATATAGGGGAGGGATACTTCAGGCCTGTTCTTTTCTGGTATCCATGTGATGTTGGGTGAACGCCCCTTTAGGAGACCTCCGGCGTCTTGAGGTTGAGAATGAATGGAGTTCCCTTGGCACTGTAGATGGCGGTAGCGCGCATAGTTGTGCAAACGCCACGAAAAGAGGAGGGACAACCTCACCTCAGGAGACCAAATTTGAGCAAACACCTTTGCATTGGATGGGTGGAGTTTGACGTCTTTGATGCAGCCCTTGGCGGACTTGATCAAATTTTAAGTGCCCCCTCGAGTGAAGGGTTCCTCTACCCTGCATTAGTGATAACTGATTTGTGTGTACCTATATATTCCCCCAACCTGCTGCCCATCATGTTGGCTTGTTAGAATCCCCTGTCTAAGGCATACAGTTAGTCTTGAAATATTTTGCTTTTTTAAAAATGTATGCGTCTTAGTGCTGGGTGCCATATTAAGGTTCAGGGTTGCAAATAAACACCAGCCAACTGGCCAAATTTCGGTTTGGCTGTTAGATGTTAAATCTTACTAGCCAAACATGCACTCCTTTGTTTTAGTGGCTAGTAAATATTAATTTCTAATAGCCAGAGTTATTTTATAGCCCTGTTAATGTTGTATGTGCTTGTGTGTGTGTTTCTCTCCGCAGGGCTACTTCAAGGTGCTGGGCAAGGGCAAGCTGCCCAAGCAGCCGGTCATCGTCAAGGCCAAGTTCTTCAGCCGCAGAGCTGAGGAGAAGATCAAGGAAGTTGGAGGCGCTTGTGTCCTGACCGCATAAGCACCCCACTTTTTTTGTTTTTCACAAATAAAAAGAAAAAAATATTTAAAAAAGAACTGTGAAATGTGGTTACTCATCACATTATGCAAGATTCTGTAAGGGGTTGTTTATGGGTGTGCATGGGGAAATGCATTTGTGAACATTGATAAGCATGGAGTTGGGTGATTGCCTGCCCCTGCTGTGCTTGGTTTATGCATGAAGATGAATATACAGATGTTCTCTACACAATCGAGTTTTCTGTTGCCTATATACTAACCGAACATTTAATAGGTGCACCTTTTACAACTGTTCTGACATATTCCTGATTTAGCCAATAGCATGGCAGCAACTCAATGCATTTAGGCATGTAGACCTGGTCGAAATAATCTGTTGCAGTTCAAACCAAGGATCAGAATGGGAGGAAATGTTATTTAAATGACGTTGAACTTGGTATGTCTGTTGGTGCCAAAAGGGCTTGGAGTATTTGAGAAAATACTGATCTACTGGGATATTCACACAACTCTTGGGTTTACAAAGAACTGTCTGAAAAAGTGAACCGCAGTTTTTGTTTGGGAAAAATGGCGTTGATGGCAGGTCAAAGGAGAATTGCCAGACTAGTTTGATACTGCTACAAAGGCAACATTAAGTCAAATAACTCCTAACAGAGGTGTGCATGAGAGAATCTCTCACACAGCACATCAAATCTTGAGGCAGATTGGCAAAAAACAGGGTGCCACTTCTGTCGGCTAAGAACGGGAAAATGAGGCAATTTGCACAGGCTCATCTTAAATGACACTAAAGAGGAGAAATGTTGCCTGAACTGATGAGTCTTGCTATCTGCTGCAACACTCAGGTGGAATGGTCAGAATTTGGCATCAACATGAAAACATGAATCAACCCTGCCTTACATCAATGTTTCAGGCTGGTGGGATCATGGTCTAAGGAAGTTTTCGCTGCACAATTTGGGCCCCTTAGTAGGCTACTCATTTATCATTGTAAGAGTGCCACAGCCTACCTGAGTATTGCTGCAGGTAGCCCCATAATGCATGCAGTACCACCAGTGGCACGCTGTAATTGAAAAGTTAACAACCATAGTACTAACTACACTAAAATCTGACACGGGGCCTTCAGTAATAGTCTGGAAAACCAGCGCCAACTGCTGGACGGCAAAATCCATTTAGGCTGGTTTATCAGGCTACTGTAGTAATGCACTATGACTTTGGTCATTGCCATTCTGGTAGCAGCAAATGTACAACGCTGTGTTTTAACGGGTTAAGGCAGTTCTGAGGACAAAAGGGGATCCAACCCAGCAGTGTACCTAATAAAGTGGACGGAGTGTATAATGCAGCTTTGTCTACGCTGATCAGACCAGAAAATATGTAGTTTACGTCCAATCTGAACAGACGGAATACATTTTGGAAATAAACCAGAATTACACACTGGACCTTTTTTTTAAAGAGGGAAATTCTGTAACGTTTGAAAAAGTTAGAGTAAACTTGATGGAAATGGAAAAGAACAACAGGAATCATGTGTGCAGTAGCCAATGCTCAGCTGCAATTTATCAGCCTGCAATTCATCAGTGTGCTTTTCTGGCTTCACTTATTGTCTCTCTACTCTGCTAAGACCACTCTAAAGCTCTGGTTTTCCTCCCACGGTAATACCCATATATAGTACTTAATACTTTGAATATATTTCCTGCTGTTCGCTTGCTGAAGAAAAGACTGACAATGTAATTTGTCCAACATTCCTTCCCTGATTGGGCCGAAGTGCCTCATGTGTTCCGTATGTGTGGAAGCACACCGTTCCAAAAGCCTTGCAGAAGGCTGAACTAAATGAAGTCAGTTGAACCAAATGCAGAGTTCTTTGCAGAAGTATTTGGCTACACCATGTACTTGAAAACAAAACTGGTTTATTGTACAAACATGACATGTCTGAACACTAGATGTCCCTGTTCATATGCATATGCATTTTGAGTTTGGGTCATCAAGCCATGGCATTTATAAACAGCTGATATTTTGGAGGTCTAAAGAATGCTTTCTCCAAAATTGCAACAAAACATGTGTAAACTTTAAATCTTTGGTTTTGAATAATGATTGTCTCTTGGAACATACAAAAGCCATACAAACATACATAACATTCAGCCATACAAAGTAAAAACAAAAAATAACATTTTCCAAACGATTGTTAACACTGTACAAGCACCACATACAAATAGATTTCACAAAAGTGACATAAGTGGTCTGCTCCTAGGTTTGTAGGTCATCATCCTGCTTCTTGGTGTCAGTTCTTTTTCTGGAGAAACTTGATTTTATTTCCTGTTAAAGGAAGCAAAGTAGTCAGTGCACACAACCCACATACAGTATTTGAGATAGGGTAACGTGAGCTGTTCTTTTCAAATTTGGGCTGAGATCTTTGTTCTGAGATCCAATTGAGATGTAGGGGACCAAAGGATCATGGTCTTGGGACATTCCCGTTCCAGACATGATTTACTGAATTATTCAAATCCGTGAAGTCAGTTTTATAAAAAATGATTCTTCATTTTGCTGGTAAACTCAGAGCAACTGATGCATTAGTAGGCCTACACATGCGTTGCCACAAGGCCCATCTATGAGGAGGATTACAGAACTTTATGTGGTTAGTAGGCCGGTGATGTTCAGGGGTTTGACAAAATAATGGAAACACCTGCCATTTTAGAGTGGGCAGTTTCATGGCCCAAGTGGACCAGCCTGTTGGTCAGCCTTCAACTTACTGGTGCAATGTGCAATTCATGAAGATTGACCAACAGGTTGGTCCACTTGAGCCATGAAACTTCCCACTCTAAATTCAATTGACATGTGTTCCCATTATTTTGTCCAACCCCTGTACATCATACTGTGTATGTATCTTACCTAGCCCACGGAAGAAGCGGTTAACTCCCCCCTGCTCCACCTCCGGCAGCTCATCCAGGTACTGCTCCACCCGCACCTCAAACAGACCTACGGGAAGGAGAAGCCATGGAAGGGACTCCCATTAGGAAATAAGTAACCACAACTGCATTGAGCTATTGGTGTGTCACAAATGAAAGTTAAAAAAAAACAGTTTCCTTCCAACACCAGTAAGTTAGGTGAGTAACCAGTAGACCTGTGTGGGCCTACTTGTCTTACAATCGGCCAACTCCAAATCTGTGGTACCAGCACAGTCTATGTCATTAGAAACAATGGAGTATGTGACAATTGTCTTACGATCAGCCAACTCTGCTCTGGTCACAGCACTGTCTATCTCATTGGGTAGACTACAATGGAGCATGTGACAATAACGCCCCAATAATAAAGTGAAAAAGTGAAAGCCCATTGGGAAACTCCAACTCCCATTGTCATTGTGACACAGCACTCCACAGCACACAAGTGAACACTGCACACAATGAAATTGCATTTATGCCTCACCCGTGCAAGGGGGCAGCCCTCAGTGGCGCCCCATGGGGAGCAGTGCGGTGGGACGGTACCATGCTCAGGGTACCTCAGTCATGGAGGAGGATGGGGGAGAGCACTGGTTGATTACTCCCCCCACCAACCTGGCGGGTCGGGAGTCAAACCGGCAACCTCTGGGATGCAAGTCTGACGCCCTAACCGCTCACCCATGACTGCCCACTAATACTGTATATAACTTCTATAACCCAATAAGGCAGCCGGAAGTTCCACATGCCCCCCCGTCACCCCACCTTGAGCAACTGCCCCCAAAAATGTCTGTGTACGCCACTGAACCAAACCATGCGGTAACTGTGGCCTGCTGAGTGGGGAGTCGGTCCTGTATCAAAAGTTTGCAAGTTCAGATGCCACATCATCCATGTCTGCAGTGCCCTTGAGCAAGGCAGTGAGGCATGTACAGTCAATCCGGAAAGTATTCACAGCGCTTCATTTTTTTCACATTTTATTATCTTACAGCCTTATTCAAATGCTACAAATGAATCTATGTTGTCAAAATCCTACACAAATTATTCCATTATGACCATGTGAAAAACAAGTTGTCTTGACAGTTTTGAAAATTTATAAAAAATAAAAAACAAAGAAATCATATTTACAAAAGTATTCACAGCCTTTGCTTAATACTTTGTAGAACCACCTTTGGCAGCAACTACATTCATTTTTTCATTTCGAAATGAAAAGGGATTAAAAGGGAGGTCATCGGTGTGTGTTTCAACCTTTCAGTACATTGAAATTGTACATTTTGAGTCTGCACCTGGCTAAAATAGATGGGTGTGAGTTTTGAATGGAATAATTTGTGTAGGATTTTGACAACAGAGATTCATTTGTAGCATTTGGAATAAGGCTGTAAGATAATAAAATGTGAAAAAAGTGAAGCGCTGTGAATACTTTCCGGATTGACTGTAAGTCCAGAATTTCTCCAGGGACTCTAACTAATGTCCTGTGTAATAACTGTAAGTCGCTTTGGATAAAAGCATCACCGTGTACTAGGGTTGCCACCCGTCCCTTGAAATACAGAATCGTCCCTTATTTGGAAGTTAAGTCCCTTACTTTTTCCTCATTTTTCCTTAAAGTTCCTTATTTTCATGAATATCTAAGGCTGAAACGGGCCACAATTTTGTTAAAATGCAGGAAATTGCATCTAAAAAAATACATTTTTTTTCTGGGAGAGGACCCCCTGACCCCCCGCAACAATCAAGTGTCCCTTATTTTCATTTCTCAAAGGTGGCAAGCAACCCTAGCGTGCAGTGTTGCATACCGCAACAGCACCCACCTGCCAGAGAACCTCTGTCTCATTGGCTGAATGTAACATTCTGGCTCAACATCACTGGCTCAAGTAACATTTCTAACAACTGTATTTTATACTGTTGATATGGCTAAATAAACATGAACTTGAAGTCGAACCTGTATGTCTGCTCTAGGGCATTTATTACAGCTGTATTAAGTATCTGTAGCATTTGCTCTGGATCAGGAGACCTTAGTCTGTGTATGTTTCTTAAATTAGTTTCTTCCCACAAGGGGGCAGTCAAACACATTGTAAACCCATTTTAAACCCAACAGCTCACAATAATGTAATTTCAAATGTATGGGGATTCATTGTATCAATATATGGGAAAATGACAAGCAATCTAAACGAAATGATCAATATTGACATGATTACAGACATGTATTGTGAAGATTTACAAGAGAAAGAGAAAAAAAAACAACACGAATGTTTGCCAGTATGAAGACAGCAACCAGCTGTTTGGCTTGTTAGGCTGTAGACAATAAAAGCCTGATAGAATCAATTTACATTTCTCAAGTTCCTCAAGCTGTTTACTGTGGGAACATTAGCATGACAGATCCTGTCTAAATATATCTTTTATTGGTATAGTGCACTGGGCAGCTAGATAAAGATGGATTTGATTGTCAGAGATTTAAATGTGTCGGAAAATCAATGCATGTAGGCCTAGGTCTACGACTACTGGCTACAGAGGAACATATTCAAATCAGTTGTGTTTCACATCTGTTAGGAAATAGTTACTTATAGTGCCATCATAAAATACACTCACTGTAGTTGTGTTAAGTACATTCTTTGTCATCTGACCAAAGCTTACTGTAGCCTCAAACTGAGATGCACCTCATCCGAAACTAAGAACTGAAAATTGTACCCCATGGAACAGTGGAGTTTATGCAACAAGTTCCATTCCAGACAGCTGCGATTTGCCCCAAGGAATTTAGGGGGCTGTTCAGACAGAACGATAATGATAATTGTATAATGATGTGGCTTTTTTTCTTCAATAAATCTTTCAAACTTTACTCGATGTCATAGTTCCCACCGCAGAGCTCTATCAACAACGACAGGTCTCAACAACATCGTTTGGAGCAGTTTCAGAGAGCTGTATGAGCAGAGTCAGACTCAGGGGCGGAGCTATAGGGGGGACAAGAGGGGCATTTGCCCCTGGGCCCAGGGCCCTCCTGTATGGGTGTTGGGGGCTGTATTGTGACAATGGCAAGTAGTATGGGGGGGGGGCCCTATCAGTGTTTTGCCCTGGGGCCCTGTGTGCAATTGTTCCGCCACTGGTCAGACTGCACAAAATGTACAGACATTAACAGAATTACTCATGTAACTGAATGTTGGTATTACAACATCCATTCTTCAGGGTAGACGATCATGTTGTACTCCTTTTCACTGGCTTACCTATTGTGTATTATTATTAAAACAAGTTCATCCCTTTACAAGAAAGAGTGACAGGTCACAGAGGGGTTACGGTTGATGCATAAATGCGCGGCTGGTGCTAGACAGGTAACTGGTGTCTCACCTTTAGTGCGGCTGGTGAGAGACAGGTAACAGGTGTCTCACCTTTAGGGCAGTCCGTGCGAGACAGGTAATGGGTGTCTCACCTTTAGGGCAGTTGGTGCTAGACAGGTAACAGGTGTCTCACCTTTAGGGCAGTCCGTGCGAGACAGGTAACAGGTGTCTCACCTTTAGCTCAGCTGGTGCTAGACAGTAGGGCTGTAACGATACTCTCAACTCACGATTCGGTTCGTATCACGATTTTTGATCTACGGTTCGATACACCGCATGATTTTTAAAATGTATCTTTTTGATGATAATTTGAAGCTTGGAAGCACCATCACATCATATCATGTGGTTGTTTTCTGGACTGAAGGGTAACAGAACTTTGAAAGGGCATATCACGATACTGGCTTCTTGTATCACGATACAGTATCGTGACTCTGCGTATCACGATTTCTCGATTTGATACACTATCGTTACAGCCCTACTAGACAACGGGCGCCTCAACTTTAGGGCAGTCGGTGCGAAACAGGTAATGGGTGTCTCACCTGTAGGACAGCTAGTGCTAGACAGGTAACGGGCGTCTCACCTTTCGCTCGTCTGGTGCGAGACATGTTACTGGTGTCTCACCTTTAGCGCAGCTGGTGCTAGACAGCTAACTGGTGTCTCACCTTTAGCATCGGCTGGTGAGAGACAGGAAACAGGTGTCTCACCTTTAGCTCGGCTGGTGCTATATAGGTAATGGGCGTCTCACCTTTCACTCGGCTGGTGCGCAGCTCCTGGTCCTGGATGAAGCCGTGGAACATCTGGGACTCCATGAAGACGCCCAGGAAGCGCCGCACGCTGCGCGAGGCCACGGCCTTCCGGAAGGCGTCGCGCTGGAAGGTGCGCTCGCCCGTGGCCGTGTGCGTCATGAAGAGCGGGAAGTGGCCCATGGTCTCCAGGAAGAAGCGGATGAAGGCCTCCGACACCACGCTGTTCAGGGAATGGCTCTCTACACAGGACAACATGGTGACACTTTATTTTAGGGATACATCTATTAGCACTAATACATACAATGTTTCTGTATAAGCAACTTGTAAGGTATGTACAAAGCAAAATCAAACATTTGTTAGGCATGTATGCGCAAATGTCTTGTTCGTGCACTATAAGGGATTTATTACCAATGTATTACCCTAGTAAGGACCTAGTAGGCCTTAGCATTTGCTTAGTACATGCCTTACAAGGTACTTATGCAGGCATTAACATTGTATTTATTAGTGCTAATAGACGTATCCCTAAAATAAAGTGTTACCGAGGACATTATATACAGAGTTGGGCAAGTTACTCAAAAACTGTAATGCATTACTGTCTTTTCAAAATAGTCCCTTACACTACAATAATACTATATTTAAAATGGAAGGCATTACACTACTTTTGCATAACTTTAGCTACTTTCGTCAAAAGAACTGTAGGCCTTAATATGGATCTGGCAATTTATTACAGTGTAAATCAAGCTCATGAGTCATGACTTTTTCATCTCCAACCCAGGAGGTGTTTTGGCAGCATGCAGACTAAAAACCAGGTTCAGGAATATCTTCTTTCTGAGCCACCACACTGAATACCACTAAAATCCAGGTCATTGTTATGCATTTGTAACTTAAGTTATTTAGCATTGTAACTACGTAAATATTAAAAACGTTTGCCCTTTAAATGCCTTACATTACTGCATTACAGCAAAAAGCAATGCATTACAGTAATTAATTACTTTTGAAATGCATTACTGCCCAACACTGATTATTATATAATATAACATGATCACAGCATCAGCTCAAGGGTCAGCTTAACTGAAGAGAACCTTGATGTTCTTAATTCATTTAACTCCTCTGACACCACACTTTTCAAGGAGTCGGCTCTCATGAGGACAGGACATCATCCTATTATAACCTTATAGGCTATTATATTGTACCTCTTACCTACTGTATAACCTACAGTATTACACGTTTACTATGCTCAGATGAAGGATGAAGGCTTCCAACACGACACTGTTCAGAGAGAGGCTATCTGGAGGACAACACATTGCTTCATTTAAATCATTATTACCTATTGTAAGTATTGTAAGTTTAATATTTAATATATTTTCATTTAATGCAATATCTACTTGATGGCCTTCGACACCACGCTGTTCAGGGAATGGCTCTCTGCAGGGGACAGTATCAAGGCATTTTACAGTGGTCCGTAGCCTCTCTGCTAATGATGTGTCGGTCGCGAACCGTTCGGCTCTAAGAGCCGGCTCTTTGAAGTGAACGACAGGAACCGGCTCTGCAATAGGAGCCGTTTTGGGATTTTTTTGGGGGGAGCCGTTATTGTTTTTTTGTTTGTTTTGTCCTTCTCTCCCCCTCCCTCTCATTGTGTGTATCCTCTAAAAGTGCCAGTGGATAGAGCAGGTGTTACAGACACACTCACAGCGATAAGAAATGCATATGTATTAATAATACCTTTTAAATTTACTTTGTATTTGGGTATGTTGGGTCATGATTAATGACTGATTATGATAAAAGTGTTGTTCATAAAGGCTTTTACACACTATACACTGCCCAAAGTGCTTCACAATGTCAATAATGAAACAAAATGTTGTAAAATAAAATTAAAACTTTTAATTTATTAATTATGTAAACATATATATAGGGAGCCGGTTGGGAGCCGAAAGAACCGGCTCTCCCTAGTAAGAAGAAAATCCCATCACTACTCTCTGCATAGATGGGCCCACCGGCAGGATTGTTCACTCATTGCTGAAAAGCCTCAACTACATCATTGCAACATTGCTATGGCATTACTGAGAGCCTTCAGTAACAGATTAAGACTTGGTCATTGCGATGTTGGTGACAGTAAGGTTATAACATAGGCTCTGCACAAAGGGGCGAATTAGAGTAGAGTACAGTACAGTAGAATAGAGTAGAGTAGAGTACAGTAGAGTACAGTAGAATAGAGTAGAGTACAGTAGAGTAGAGTAGAGTAGAGCAGAGTACAGTAGAGTAGAGTAGAGTACAGTACAGTAGAGTAGAGTACAGCAGAGTAGAGTAGAGTAGAGTAGAGTAGAGTAGAGTAGAGAAGAGTAGAGAAGAGTAGAGTAGAGTACAGTAGAGTAGAGTAGAGTACAGTAGAGTAGAGTAGAGTAGAGTAGAGTAGAGTACAGTAGAGTAGAGTAGAGTAGAGTAGAGCAGAGTAGAGTAGAGTAGAGTACAGTAGAGTAGAGTAGAGTAGAGTAGAGTAGAGTAGAGTAGAGTAGATCTCCAAAAATTCCGTGCTCCTGGACACGGATGTTAAGGACACAAAATCTGTGTCCAGGAGCACGGATTTTGCTAAAATTCCGTGCTCCTGGACACGGAATTGTTTGAAGTGCTTTCTATGGGCTATTTCCACATTCTTGTGTTTTCTCAGGATTTTTCTAATTTCAAATATTTTGTCTAAAAAAAACCCATTTCTTACTCACAGGTTAGATTTAGGGATTGTTTTGGTCTGGGCACAGCTAGTTTTCTTTCATTCATTATATGAGTTTGATAGCCTAGCAACCAACTGGAAAAGGTATTTCTCAAAAATATGTCTTTAATGACAGGTTAAGGTTAGGGAATGTTTTGGTCAGGGCACAACTTAAATGGCTATAGCATTATTTTGTTCAGGATTAGCATTTGGTATGTATTTTCTAATGATAGAGTTAACACAGTACTGTGGTAATAGCCTATAGAAAGCACTTCCGTGTGCCCATCACGGAAAACAATTCCGTGTCCAGGAGCACGGAAAACAATTCCGTGTCCAGGAGCACGGAATTTTGGCAAAATCCGTGCTCCTGGACACGGATTTCGTGTCCTTAACATCCGTGTCCAGGAGCACGGAATTTTTGGAGATCAGGCTGGTAGAGTAGAGTACAGTAGAGTAGAGTAGAGTAGAGTAGAGTAGAGTAGAGTAGAGTACAGTAGAGTAGAGTACAGTAGAGTAGAGTAGAGTAGAGTAGAGTAGAGTAGAGTAGAGTAGAGTAGAGTAGAGTAGAGTACAGTAGAGTAGAGTAGAGTAGAGTAGAGTAGAGTAGAGTAGAGTAGAGTAGAGTAGAGTAGAGCAGAGTAGAGTAGAGTAGAGTAGAGTAGAGTAGAGTAGAGTAGAGTAGAGCAGAGTAGAGTAGAGTAGAGTAGAGTAGAGTAGAGTAGAGTAGAGTAGAGTAGAATAGAGTAACTTTATTAATCCCTGAGTAGAAATTCAGGTGTCAAGTTGTCAAGCTTACATAAATACACATAATGCCCACATGGACATTTAAAGGCACATATAACACAGGATATTGGACACATGGACATTTAAAGGCACATATAACACAGGTTATTGGACTTATTGGATAACTGTTCTATTCAGAAAGTGGCTGTCTACATGACAGCATCAATTCATTTAAACATTGAGACAAAACGTATTATAATCTATTACATATTATAGCCCTTGCCTCTTACCTACAGTATTTCATATAGTTCATATAGTTTCATATTTTTGTTGCTATTAGTAATGGCTAGATGAAGCCCTGCGACACCAGGGAGTGGTTTTCTGCAGGCCATAGCATCAGCAGCACATCATTAACACAGCTCAGCCCAGCTGAAGAGAACCTCGATGTTTTTAACTAATCCAACTCCTCCAGCACCAGGCACTTCAGGGAGTGGCTGTCTGCAGGAGACCACATAAACTTCAAGTATTGGCAGAGGACGCGCTCAACTTCTTGGAAAACCGAAAAGATTTTGGGTGCGAGATAAAAAGCGTCAACTTAAGGAAGAAGAAATCCGCACTCACAAACTGCGTCTCATTATTTATTTATATTACCACCATGTCCAAAAAGCAAACGCGTTTCGGCTAACAAGCCTTCATCAGTGCGTGGTACTACGCACTGATGAAGGCTTGTTAGCCGAAACGCGTTTGCTTTTTGGACATGGTGGTAATATAAATAAATAATGAGACGCAGTTTGTGAGTGCGGATTTCTTCTTCCTTAAGACCACATAAACTTAACATTAACCACATTAAATAATCCTTAAGACAAAAGCCCTATTATAAGTTACTCAGGGGGTGGCTGACAGCTGTGTTTTCTACCCAGTCTCTAAATCTCTTTCCACAGTCCCATGTGAAATAAATTAATCAAATAACTTGCAAGAATGTGTGTTTTTGCTGACATGGAGAGTACAATCATGTGAACAAATACTGACTGTGTGACGGCAGCTTAAAAGTAAACAGCAGGGCCCTCAACAGCAGTTTTAATGTCATCCAAGATCAGACAAATGAGTTGATGGCTGCCACCACAATACAGTACATGATCAGATGTTTTCAGTTAAATGTAAATGAGCTCGCCTCAGACAGACGAGTAATTAATTTCTGCTGAGCAACCTTGTGGTGCTGCCCTAATGGCTGTCCTTACCGTCTTCTGATTCGCTGTCGGAGTCCTGGCCAATGAGGTCATCCCTCTGCTCCAGAGCCTGCTCCAGAGCCGCCTGGAGTTTCCTCGGCAACAGGGTCGCTTCGTCATCTATCTAATGAGAAGCATGAGGAGGAAGAGGAGGAGGAGGAGGAGGAGGAGGAGGAGAAGAAGAAGAAGAAGAAGAAGAAGAAGAAGAAGAAGAAGAAGAAGAAGAAGAAGAAGAAGAAGAAGAAGAAGAAGAAGAAGAAGAAGAAGAAGAAGAAGAACAAGAAGAACAAGAAGAACAAGAACAAGAACAAGAAGAAGAGGAACAAGAAGAAGAAGAAGAAGAAGAAGAAGAAGAAGAGGAACAAGAAGATGAACAAGAAGACTAGGTTTTTATTATGGTGCTCCCAGATGTGTGTTTTTGGGATACACTGAGTGCAAACTTTTTAGAGAGACCAAAGTTTGTTTGAGCTGTACATCTTCATAGAGTATGAAGTATAAAGTATAGCTGTACATCGTCATAGAGTACAGTATGTCCAACAGACAAAAGTGAGAGAAACATTAAAGGAACTGTCTTGGGGCTCTCCATGACATGAATCTCTACTGAATTTCTACAGTTTTGTTCAGAGTTGTAAAGTTGAAGTAAAAGTACTAACAACACTAGTGGTATATGATATGAATTTGACTTTGCAATATTGTACTAGTAGTATTCCATCTGTAAGAGTAATTCTACTTCTTTATGCAACTCTGGTGGTTTCGTTAGACACAGGAGAGAACATTATTATAATCGCTTGGCAACTCTTCTACTAATATTCGGCGAGACAATTTTGGGAGAGCGTGAGTCATCGCAACTTTCTGCCATCAATGAACATTAGAGACCAATTCTTGCATATATCTATGGACAGTCATGTTGTTGGGCAACACTGCCTAAAGGCTTGTGTCATATTTGCCCAGATGTGACTGGTTTCAAAGCGTGTGTGTGTGTGTGTGTGTGTGTGTGTGTGTGTGTGTGTGTGTGTGTGTGTGTGTGTGTGTGTGTGTGTGTGTGTGGAGAGTAAAATCCTTACCTGCCTAATAAACCGGTCTGATCGAAGGTCCACCATCAGGGTCTGTCAGCACACAAAGAAAGCGAAGAACATAAAAAACATAATTGCAACACTGTAGTCTCAAATATTGACATAACAATACTGAAAAATTGATAAAACCCACAGCCCTCAGCTGAAAAAACTGTGTTGTGTGTGTGTGTGTGTGTGTGTGTGTGTGTGTGTGTGTGTGTGTGTGTGTGTGTGTGTGTGTGTGTGTGTGTGTGTGTGTGTGTGTGTGTGTGTGTGTGTGTGTGTGTGTGTGTGTGTGCGTGCGTGCGCGTGTGTGTGTGTGTGTGTGTGTGGGGTGGGGGGATCATTTATTTTTGAGACAGGACAGTGGAGGATAGACAGGAAACGAGTGGGGAGAGAGAGACAGGAAAAGATTATCAAATGATCCGGGCCGGCATCGAACCGAGGTCGCCGGGGTAGCAGTGCAGTGGCCAACCGTTAGAGCTGGGATGGGGAAGCTATGTTTCGAGGGCCAGGGATGGGGAACCTATGTTTCGAGGGCCAGGGATGGGGAACCTATGTTTCGAGGGCCAGGGATGGGGAACCTATGTTTCGAGGGCCAGGGATGGGGAACCTATGTTTCGAGGGCCAGGGATGGGGAAGCTATGTTTCGAGGGCCAGGGATGGGGAAGCTATGTTTCGAGGGCCAGGGATGGGGAACCTATGTTTCGAGGGCCAGGGATGGGGAACCTATGTTTCGAGGGCCAGGGATGGGGAACCTATGTTTCGAGGGCCAGGGATGGGGAACCTATGTTTCGAGGGCCAGGGATGGGGAACCTATGTTTCGAGGGCCAGGGATGGGGAACCTATGTTTCGAGGGCCGATGGCGGCCCCTGAGGCCATTTTTATCAGGCCCCCGATATCATTTTACTGTTGTGCAGCTTCACATGAAATATGACATATTTTGTAAAAGAATCTTAGAAAACACATTTGCAATACAATTAAGTTATATTCAGGGGAACTGGAGAAGGTGGGGTCTTTTTTAAAGGTAGCTGCCTTCAATATAGGCCTAAAGTGCAGGAAAAAGTCCTGGTTTGTGTTCATAGTACGGCCCTCGCAGGACTTTCACGGCCCATGGCTGAATTTGAAGTAGCCCCACGAATGAGAAAAGTTCCCCACCCCTGCGTTAAAGCCACGGCTGGGTCATTCAGGTGAAGATTTCAAGTTATAGTCTGTCTTGCCACAGCTGTGGCCTAACGACTACAGATCATCTATTTATCTTAGACAACCAGAAATCTACTGTAGTTCCTGTACCAATAGGATGGAGTCAGGGTGAATAAACACACACACACACACACACACATACACACACACACACACACACACAGAGTTACTACTACTGACTGTCAACCTTTTCCAACCGTGTGTGTGTGAGTGTGTGCGTGTGTTTGAGTGTGTGTGGTATGCTAACAGCTGTCAGCTGCTCAGGACCTCCTGAGGACAGCACAGCACAACACAACACAACACAACACAACACAGCACAGCACAGCACAGCACAACACAACACAACACAACACAACACAACACAACACAACACAGCACAACACAACACAACACAACACAACACAGCACAACACAACACAACACAACACAAAACAACACAACACAACACAACACAACACAACACAACACAGCACAACACAGCACAACACAACACAACACAGCACAGCACAGGGCAGCACAGCACAGCACAGCAGAGCACAGCACAGCACAGCACAGCACAGCACAGCACAGCACAGCACAGCACAGCAGAGGACAGCACAGCACAGCACAGCACAGCACAGCACAGCACAGCACAGCACAGCACAGCACAGCACAGCACAGCACAGCACAGGACAGGACAGGACAGCACAGCACAGCACAGCACAGCACAGCACAGCACAGCACAGCACAGCACAGCACAGCACAGGGCATTACAGCACAGCACACAGTACAGCGCAGCGCAGCACAGCACAGCACAGCACAGCACAGCACAGCGCAGCCCAGCNCAGCCCAGCCCAGCCCAGCCCACCACAGCAGAGCGCAGCGCAGCGCAGCACAGCACAGCACAGCAGAGCGCAGCGCAGCGCAGCACAGCGCAGCGCAGCACAGCACAGCAGAGTACAGCAGAGTACAGCACAGCACAGCACAGCACAGCACAGCACAGCACAGCACAGCACAGCACAGCACAGCACAGCACAGCACAGCGCAGCACAGCACAGCACAGCACAGCGCAGCGCAGCGCAGCACAGCACAGGACGCCTTGCACACAACATTTGTTTACTGAGTTCCAGAAGAGAACAGTTCAACAACCCCTGAGAGGCTCTTCTGTAACCGCTGCGGAGCATAAAATTCATTTCCGCTCTCAACTCTCTCCCCAGCCAACCGTCCAGCCGGGCAGGCAGGCAGGCAGGCAGGCAGGCAGGCAGGCAGGCTGAGCTGGAACGCTGCCCGAGACGAGACGCCTCTTGCTTATTCTGGATGCGCTTGCTGATGCTGTTGGGTATTTTTTTTTCCCCCAAATGAATTTAACACTCTCCAACACAGTGGCGGGACAATTGCACACAAGGCCCCAGGACAAAACACTGATAATAAGGCCCTCATCATTACTGCCAAGGTTATAATAGGGCCCCCACGACCAATACCTGAAGGCCCTGGGCTCAGGGGCAAATGCCCTGCTTGCCCTCCGCTATAGGTCCTCCCCTGCTCCAACACCCCCCTCAACATTCCTCCCCATCTCTCCTCCTTCTTTCGATTATCTCCATCCCCAGAAATCCCGACTCCCATGGGAGGATTTGGTTGTGTTTGTCCTGGGGTGGGTGGTAGAGTGATTGGTATGTGTATCATAGGCTGGTGAAGGGGGAGGAGGGGGGGTGTTGCTATGTAAGTGTGTGTGTGTGTGTTGGTGTGTGTGTGTTGGTGTGTTTGTGGTGGTGCTATTTGTGGTGATGGTGGTGGTGGTGGTGGTGGTGGTGTGGGGGTCATGTTGGTGTCAAGTCCGACCCTCTGCCTCCCTCCCGTGGGGGCTGCGGTTCACAGCAGAGTGCAGCACAACACAATGCAGCACAGCACAGCACAACACAACACAACACAATGCAGTGCAGCACAGCACAACAAAACACAATGCAGCACAGCACAACACAACACGACACAATGCAGTGCGGCACAGCACAACACAACAAAACACAACACAGCACAGCACAGCACAACACAACAAAACACAATGCAGCACAACACAACAAAACACAATGCAGCACAGCACAACACAACACGACACGACACAGCACAGTGCACCACAGCACAACACAACACAACAGGTCAGATCAGCACAGCACAACAACACAGTAGGCCTACAAACCAGTGCACCCCAGCACATGACAAACCAGCGCAGCACATCTGAGCAGTACAGCAGCACACCACGCTACGCCACAGCACACCACCCCTCAGCACACCACCCCTCAGCACACCACCCCTCAGCACACCACCCCTCAGCACACCAGCCCTCAGCACACCACCCCTCAGCACACCACCCCACAACACACCACATCCCCCTAGGCCACCACCCCACAACACACCACATCCCCCTAGGCCACCACCCCACAACACACCACATCCCCCTAGGCCACCACCCCACAACACACCACATCCCCTAGGCCACCACCCCACAACACACCACATCCCCCTAGGCCACCACCCCACAACACACCACATCCCCCTAGGCCACCACCCCACAGCACAGTACCCCATGCTAAACCACCCCACAGCACAGCACAGCACCCCATGCTAAACCACCCCTCAGCACACCACAGCACCCTAGGCCACCACCCCACCCCACAGCACCCCATGCTAAACCACCCCTCAGCATGGCACAAGACAATACACCACACCCCACATCAAACCACCAAACCACAAAGCATAGCACAGACAGCATGTGCTGAAGTGGCCATCCCTTGGGTTGTGTGGGTGCGCTCTGACTGTCATGCCAACGAGCCTGGCAGGTCGGAGCCCTAGTATGGTGCCCCAGAAGGTCTGGGTTCAAGTCCCGGTGGGGCAACTCTACTCCCCTTCTGTACACAGCAGAGGTGGAAGAAGTACTGAAGTTGTGTACTTAAGTAAAAGTAGAAGTACCCTGCGAAAAAATTATCAAGTGAAAATAAAGGTTGTACACCAAAATACAAGTGAAAAGAGAAGTCCGCGACACTGCTTGTCTATTTATGATTTAATCGAGCAACG
>NC_085860.1:54857537-54860037 GCF_034702125.1 Engraulis encrasicolus | reverse complement strand
TTTTCTACCCCCGAACCCCCAATAATCATAATCGATCTTTGTTCATCCCCCCTGCTATGATTTTACAACTTCACCACTGCATACAATGTAATAAGGACCCAAATCTGCACCCCCTGCCCCACTCCCGAAGACCAGGATGACCGTCCCCTTTGCCCCCACCCCCCCCCCCCCCCCCCCCCCCCCCCCACCCTCAGTCGTCAATAACTTGACACGGCAATGAGAGGAGGCCAAGGGGGTGAACGTGGGTGTCAGGCCATTGGAGATTCATTGGAGACCCGAGACAGAGGTCAAGGGTCAAGGCAAGGGGGTGGGCAGCCGAGGCCACGGGTTGGTGTACATAAGGGGTAGGCGGCAGCCAGGGGCGCCGCTAAAAATGTTGTTGAAAGATTCAAATTTTGGGCCCCCAAAAATGACAAATTATGTTATCAGCATCCTTCCCTCTCTGTGCTGTTGGGCCCTTAGAATCTGTACCACCTTTCCCCCCCTCGCGGCACCCATGGCGGCAGCAGTCAAGGAAGCCGACCCAAAAGGGGAACAAAAGGGCTCCGTTGTCCCGGAACCAGGGAGAGACAGAGGATGCCCAGGATTGGGTCAATATATTGTATGTATGTATGTATTGGGTGGGGGGGCCTTTCAAATTACTTTGCCCAGGGCTCGGCCAAAGCCGTCAGCGCTTTGAATGATGCCAGGTTGCACAGTCTGAAAAGGCGATAGTAAATATTGGTTACAGCCAAAAGCCCCAAAGGCAATCTGATTCTAATTAGTCGGATTCCTCCGCCATGACAGGTCAGAATGAAACAGAGGGGACGCAGACAAAAAACATTTAAGTCTGTGTGTGTTCAGAAGAACAGACTATCTGAAAACACTTGAAGGTATTTTCAAGTAACGCAATCGTTCAAACCTATAGAGAAAACCAAAAGAGCAAACCTGAATCAAAACTATAGAGCTCTCTGATTAGATGGGGCAGATTGGAAACACCTTGGAAAGATTTTTTCTATCACTAGTAGACTTCCAGTTTACTTTCCCAGATCGATATGAACACAGCGAGATATGGTGAAAGACGGGGTCCAAATACAACTTGCACAACACTACAGCACATACAGTGCAACGTGGACTATTTACAGTGCTTCCACGAACAATACGTCCCTCAACCATGTCATGTTATGGTATGGAATGCATTTGAATCACATACTCTCCAACTTAAACAACACTACAGCAGTCTAGAGACTTCTCAAGGACTGTCTGACATGCACACTCCTGATATTCACAGAGTAATCCCAGGGAATCAAAACAGTGCAGCTTGGGCTATTAACAGTGCTTCCACGAACCGTGTCATGTTATGGTATGGAATGCTTTTGAATTGCATTTATACAGTACTCTCCTGAGTTCAGGAGGGGTGTCAATAACCAGATCAGTTCCACGAAGCTGAGGTCTACTTCCATGAAGAGGCCTGATGAGGCATTAGCAGCATCCCTTAGCCCTGCATGGGCACCCTCAGCTAGCACGCTAACACGCCTCCACTCGCCACAGTCAGAGGCAGAGATGAAGACAGCAGGGATCTCTGTGTGTGTGTGTGTGTGTGTGTGTGTGTGTTTGTGTGCGCGTTCGTGCATGCGTGCGTACGTGCGCGTGTGCCTGCCTGTGTGCGTGTTTGTGTGTGTGTGCGTGTGTGTGTGTGTGTGTGTGTGTGTGTGTGTGTGTGTGTGTGTGTGTGTGTGTGCGCGCGCGTGTGTGCTCGTGTGGGTGCGTCTGCAGGACTGCGTATGTGTGCGTGCACGAGGGGAGAGAAGAAGTACCCTCCATCTGGATGTCAGAACAGCTTGTTTGTTTTGTTAGATTATTTTTGTTATTACTTTGATTCCTGAGCGATACATTATGCGGACATCGCTTATGCATTCATCCATCTGGCCGCGTAGTGTTCTCCTGTTGCCGTGTAGTGTTCTTCTGGTGCCTGGGGACGATCACGCTGCATGATGGAGAAATCTATCCCAGATTCTGGCGTCTAATAAATACATTGGCAGGCTGTGGTGTTTGTTTAGAGTAGTGTTTCTCAACCTCAGGGGGTGGTGTTAGGGAGCCCTCGGGGGGCGTTGAGAAGGATACAGCTGAGAGAGGGGTTGCTCAGTTGCATTCATCTATTTTATTTTTTGATACTACGGGGGATGTTGGCAGACTTATGAGGAGGTCCGGGGGGCGTTGGGAGGATAAGATCACTTGTTCAAAAAAAGATTAAGAGCCGCTGATTTAGAGTCACTGATATGAAAACTATGCTGTTAATCTGGAACTGGAGATGAATGGGGAATCCTGCACTGAGGGAGTAACTGACAAAGTGTGACATGACATCATAATTTGCTTTTACAACTCTGACGTCTGAGGCCTATTATTAAAAAGAACACAAAGTGTGCAGACATTTTTCTTTCAATTTTACTCATTTTTTGTTTATGTTTGGCACCTTTTAATCGAGAGTGCGGTGTGATCCGGTTAAACACAACTGTGGCGT
>NC_085860.1:54842537-54845037 GCF_034702125.1 Engraulis encrasicolus | reverse complement strand
TATCGCCAAATTTGATCTTTACATGAAAGTTTACTAAGTATAAACAAATATTTTCAAATTCAAAATGACGGACCATGGAGAAGATCCCCCTTCTCATGTATGAAAAGTGCAATTTTTCCAGTCATAATGAATACTTAGAATTTGATGCTGGTGGTCAGTATTCATGAAAAAGGTAACATTAGTGAATGGGCAGCATGAATTCTGGAAACAAATAACTAAAAATCTCACACAGTGTCCCTTTAATGCTATGTTAGAGACAAGAAAGCTCGCGCACTCTGTTCACATTTGCAGTCTATACTTGCAACATTTCGGTCTATTGACCTTCTATTCTTCAAGCAATTCCACAAAGAGCTTTATAAAGGCTATACCTGCTGTACCGGGTGACAAAGAGCTTTATAAAGGCTTTATACCTGCTGTACTGGGTGACTTTATAAAGGCTTTACCTGCTGTACCGGGTGACAAAGATCTTTATAAAGGCTTTACCTGCTGTACTGGGTGACAAAGAGCTTTATAAAGGCTTTACCTGCTGTACTGGGTGACTGGGCTCCAGTCCTTGGCGTCGGGGAAGCAGAACTGGGGGATGGCCTTCAGCCTCTCCTCCGCCTCCCGCATCTCTTTGGTCGGCCGGTCCAACTGTGGCAGCGCAGCCCATCATTAACAATTACAACCATTACAAACCCATTATCATGGTGATAGCCTGCATATTATTATCGCATCATCACATTATTAGTCATTACTAAGTATTTGGTAGCACTTGACCGCACCGATCGGTAATATGTGTGTAATTTTATGGCCATTTAAAATGTAGTTTCTTGGTGATAATAACAAGAGCAGATGTTGCAGTACTCTCTCCTTCCTCCACAGTCTGCACTCCCTTGACTTCTCTTTCAACAAACAAACATGCAACTCATAATCCTGAGTTTAATTCACTCAGCAGAGGCCTCACATGTTGGTATGAACTGTGTTTCTGGATGTACTGTAGCAGTGGCTGCAACCGTCGGCGGGTCACATTCCCAGTACAGAAGACCAGGGCAGGACTGGCTTTCTGGCATAGCGGGCATTTCCCGGTGCCCCCCCCCCTTTTCTTTTAACATTTCTGAAAATAGGGGCCCACGAGGGTGCGGGGCGCACCGGTGAGTCAGTTCTGCTTCGCTGATTATGAGGCGCCCCTTTAACCCATTTTAGCCTGGAGACACATACAGTATACGCTGCATTCAGGCTATTGAGATTTGAGGGGTTTTTATTAAAATATGGGTATGTTAGAGCTGAGTGAACACATTCTAATGCAAGATGAGGGTCATAACTTTTAAATGCAACTTATTTGATGTTTGTATGTGCTTCGGAGGCTGAGATATTTAGGATTTAATAGACAGAGGGCATCCTTTCCCAAAAAGGGCTTAGGCTAAAATGGGTTCAGCAAAAAGTGCCCTGGCCCTATTTTTCCCCCAGTCCAGCCCTGCAGAAGACTGTCCAAGAGCTACAAACGAGATCCTCTTCCTGTCTTAAGACTTAAGCCTTGCGTGTAAGGAACGCGGCAGTCGAGACTAGTACTTGAAAACAGCCATGTTGTTTTCCGAAGCTACATCAAAGTTTTCCAGACATGTAAACAGTCTTTCCCGGCATGTCAGTCTTCTCGGTCAAACTTATTTGCGTCCTACCAAATACAGCTGTTGCGGTCGCTGCCATTACAATTACTGGCGGCGGGATACAACGCTTGACTATTATTATGCCTCTCCTGTTATGTGGCCCTGTTATCGTCACATTCATCGTCTCATCCTGTCCTGCCCAGCTGACGGCAGTTACTGTAGTGGCAAGGCGGAATGTTGTGATAGAATGTTGCATTGTCAATGCAACATTCTATCACAACATTCCAGCATTTGTGTTACCTTGGGGAAAATGATAGGACAATGCCACCTCATGGTTGCAATAGAATATGTGTGTTGCGCTACCTCAGGAATGTCAAGTCAAGTCAATTCAAGTCAAGTGTACTTTATTGCCAAATATCTATGTAACAGGATTAGCGCAGAAGTTTTAAATTGCATTTGACCAGTCTCCAATGTGCAGATTAATAATGTGATGATATGTGAATGTGAATGTGAATGTGGTGATAGATAGAATGCTTGTGTTGCATTGTAGCCCCACCGCATGAATGAATGAATTATTTTATTTGACATCTTCAGTTCATATAGTATATAAAATAAAAACATGATTGAGTTTCATATAAACCGCACCACATACTAAACTTTTTTTTAAAAAACAGAGAGTCAGGATAGCACAATAAAGCTCGGAAGCTTATTTCCATTGTGGTCCTTAGTGTTAATGGCACCGTACCTTAGGGAACTGGTAGGTGACCTCGGGGGTGTAGCAGCTCTTGCCAGGCCTCTTCCGCAGGGCCACCACCACAAAGTACTCAAACAGCTCCCTCCGCTCCTGCCACTGCAGCAGCTGCAGCTCCAGCGTGCGGTAGCTGGGCGAGCGGCGCAGCAGGGACTGCAACCGC
>NC_085860.1:54780037-54825037 GCF_034702125.1 Engraulis encrasicolus | reverse complement strand
GCATTTTTGAGGTGGATATACTGTATATACTATTTGTGCTATTCTAAATGATGGATCAATCAATTTTAGGTGGTTATACTGAATTTTTATATATTTTTTAAATATATATGTTTAGGGGCTTTTTTATGCCTCTATTGATAGGACAGTCTGAGATGGTGACAGGAAATGAGTGGGAGAGAGACATGGGGGAGGATTAGGAAATGACCCTGTCTGGGCTTGAACTGGGGTCCCCATGGGGTGGCCATGAAAGCCCAACTTAGCGCGCTGCGCCACAGCGCCCCCCTACTGAATTTTGAAGTGTGAAGAACCTGCGTTCGACGTAGACGACTACTACACCACTGGGGCGTGATCTGTTGAGACCCGTCCTCACCTGTTGAGAACGGTCCTGCAGAACCCGCTGCCGGTTCTGATGTGCTGCCGCGGGGCGGTGGGGGACGGGGAAGGAGAGGGGGAGGGGGAGGGGGAGGAGAAGAGGGGAGGAGGAGACGCGGGTCTCTGGGGAGGGCAGCCATTGCCTGGCGACATGGGCCGCTCATGGGGGTAGTTAAGCTCGTACTCGAAGGTCCGCCTGGGTTTGGGCAGGGGGTTGACAGGCATGCCTCTGGGTGGGTGCTGTTGTTGTTGTTGTTGTTGTTGTTGTTGCTGCTGGTGGTGGTGCTGGTAGTGTTGGGAGGGCCCAGGGCTTCTCACAGGAACAGGGCTGCCCACTCTACTGCTCATGTGACCTCCCGGTTGGAAGTCTACGGGGCTTGTGCAGGTGCTTCTCTGCTGCTGCCTCCGCTCGGCGGCGGCCCAGGCCGACCGGCTGGACGTGGACGTGGGGGGGTTGGGGATGGACCCCCCGGGCCCGAAGCAGCTGCTGGGGTACTGGGGCGCCTGCTCGGGCCGGTCCCTCAGCGTCTGCTCGATCTCCTGCACGCGGCTGAGCACGGAGGAGCGCCCCCTGTGGCCGGACAGGGAGCGCAGCAGCAGCGCCTGGGCCTCGCGCCGGCTGGGTTTCCTCTCCAGGCGTCCTGCCATTCCCCTCCGAAACTCCAGGGCGGCTCCACCAACTCCACCACCACCTCCACCACCAACACGTCCGCCACCAACCCCACCCACACCCCCATCCTCGTCCTCCGTGCCTGGGTAGGAGCACTCGGAGAAGGCGCGGCTCAGCTTGCGCAGGTCCTGGAAGTCGAAGGCCTTCTCGCTGCAGGGGGAGGAGAGCAGGCTGGGGCAGCCCTCGCTGCCCCCGGCCACGTGCTCCCCCGCGATGGCCCGGCGCTCCACGTACAGGCTCATCCGCGGGAGCTCCACCCGGCAGTACTCCCTCCTGGGCAGACGCCGCCCCGGATGCTGCCCCGGATGATGCCCCGGATGTCCTGGTTGGGTTGTTGGGGGGGTGTCAGGGCCGGGTGGTTGCGTGGGGGAGGACGGCTGCTGCTGCTGCTGCTGGGTTGGGGTGGATGCCCTGCTAACAGACAGCCTCTGGTGAGGGGGGTTGGTGCACGAGAGGGTGTCACGGTCACCTTGTGTCTTGTGCGGTAGTGAGCCTTGTTGGGAGGCGTTTTGAGGAGGCGGGGGAGGAGGAGTGACGCCGCCGTGTGACACCACCCCCTCCAGGCGGTTCTCCTTCTGGCCCCTCCCCCGACCGGGGGCGAGCGCGGCGGGCTTGAAGACGGACAGCTGGGGGTCCAGCCGACCAATGCCGCGGCTCCTCAGCAGCTTGAGGGAGGGGCATTCTGTGGAGAGGGCGGAGCTGTTGCTGTTGTGGGGGCGCAGGAGGGCCTGTGATTGGTGGGTTGTGCGAGTTGTTGGGCGTGGCCGAGTAGGGATGGACTCCTCGCTGTCGCTGAAGGGGTGCGGGGAACGCCGGACGGCGGGGAGGGTCGGGGGCGGAGACACAGACTGGCACCTGCAAAGAACATGCCAAAATGAAATAGAAATTAAATTTATAGAGTTGCTGAAGAACAGACGCACGTACCCACGCACCCACGCACCCACGCAGGCACGCACACACGCACACACGCACACACCAACGCAGTCTCACCCCAAGTAGTCAATTTCTGACTACGTTGGACCAGACGGCAATTTTTGACGTCTTGGGTATTCCTTCCACGTCACATTTTGACTATGTGGCCTAACCCTAAACCTATTCCTAAACCTAACCTCAATGACGTTATGCTGCCACAAGGGGGCGCCTTTGAGGACATAGTCAAAATGTGACGTGGAAGGAATACCCAAGACGTCAAAAATTGCAGTCTTGGGGTGTCAAAAATTGAGTAGTCAAAAATTGACTACTTGGGGTGAGACTGTGTAGCACACACGCACACACGCACTGTATGAGTATGTGAGTCATGATTGCCATGATTGATGGCATGTTTGCACCTTTTGCAGTCATGCACTACCACTTGCCAGAAATCACAAAGCAAAAGAAAAAAAGCATAGGCCTACTTGCAAAGAACAGCAACAGCATGATATTTTGTTTTTGAAAAAGACAAATCATAACAAATCATTTCATTTGACAATTTATTTATGACAGAAAGCATGTGTTTTTGGCTTTGACTTGTTTTTGTGTCTGTGGACCACAACATACATCCTGTACTAGGCTTCTGAGGATGCAAACAGCAATGAAATCCAAAGTAGGTTAACAGAGCCTGTAGTCCCACACTGCACTGCAGCTGGCTGGCTGGCTGGCGGACTAGACCAGCCGGACGCTTTGTCAGTTGTGCAATATTAGGTTTGGCAGAGACAGCGTTTTTTAGGGCAGGCCGGCCAGCGAGTATTCGCTTCGTTCCTGCTCAAAAAAGGACAGAGTAGCTCATCCGGGGTTAGTTTCATATAAGATCGCCCACCGAGTGAGCGAGCGAGTGAGGGAGCGAGAGAAGGAGCGAGTGAGTGAGGGAACGAGTGAGTGAGTGAGTGAGCTAGAAAGTGAGCGAGAGAGGGAGCGAGTGAGTGAGTGAGAGAGGGAGTGAGTGAGTGAGTGAGCTAGAGAGTGAGAGAGGGAGCGAGTGAGAGAGCTAGTCAGTGAGTGAGGGAGCAAATGAGTGAGTGAGTGAGTGAGTGAACGAGTGAGAGAGGGAGCGAGTGAGGGAACGAGTGAGTGAGTGAGTGAGAGAGTGAGCGAGTGAGCGAGCTAGTGAGTGAGCGAGTGAGAGAGAAAGAGAGAGAGGGAGTGAGGGAGCTAGTGAGTGAGAGAGGGAGTGAGTGAGTGAGTGAGTGAGAAAGGGAGCGAGTGAGTGAGTGAGGGAGGGAGTGAGTGAGCTAGAGAGTGAGCTAGTGAGAGAGAGAGCGAATGAGGGAGCGAGGGAGCGAGCGAGCGAGAGAGCTAGTGAGAGAGAGAGGGAGTGAGTGAGTGAGTGAGAGAGAGAGAGAGAGGGAGCGAGTGAGTGAGTGAGAGAGGGAGCGAACGAGGGAGCTAGTGAGAGAGAGAGGGAGCGAATGAGTGAGTGAGAGAGAGAGAGAGAGCGAGTAAGTGAGTGAGAGAGGGAGCGAATGAGGGAGTGAGAGAGAGGGAGCGAGTGAGTGAGTGAGCTAGTGAGTGAGAGAGGGAGCGAGTGAGTGAGCTAGTGAGAGAGAGAGTGAGCGAGTGAGGGAGTGAGAGAGGGAGCGAGTGAGGGAGTGAGAGAGCGGTCTGATGTGGAAATCCAGATGGGCCATTTCTACCGTTTACTGGAAATGTAATCAAGGCCACGTGGACATTCACATTACTGGCTATATAAATAAATATATATATATGCACACACATCTTCCAGTAGTTACTTTCTTTTCAGTTCCACATTTTAAAGAGGGCAGGTTATTTTCCAACCTCTGCATACCATCATGAGCTTGTCCACTGACATACATCAAACTTTTGATCTTGAAGTCTGGCTTCCATCCATCCAGGTCATGTCCTGTATTTGGTTGCCAAGAGTCTTTTTACGACTAAATCTGTCACATTTTGTCACCGTTACTATATGCATCACCACGTGTTCTTTTCTTTCCCAGACCTTGAAGCCCCTTCATCACTCACCTCTCTGGAATGTCTCCTGGCCCCCGTCCTCTCTGGTGAGACGCTGTTTTATAGTTCTTATTCGCAGTCATGGTGATGATCTACCCGCAAACATTCCAGATACCTACAAAACAAAACAAACAAACAAATTTTGTTTATTCTGAGATGGAGGGAGGGAGGGAGGGAGAAAGTGTAATTGTCTGGAAAGTTTTAGAGTGATTCACATCGTGGCTCATCACCTTGCAGCAGAGCGAGAGGCGATTCTGAACTTGCTTTGCCACCTTCTCTGGCTGCGTTCCCCAAAAAACTTTTGGGTGGCACTGAAGTACCCCTGGGCAATATATCGCATCACTAAAAGTTCATGCGTACAAGGAATTTATACGCCTACATACAATATATTCTTTCTCTAATATGAAAATAAAATGTTTGCATGTGTGCAAGTGTGCGAGTTAAAAAATAGAGGGTGTATAAACTCTTAGTGTTGATGTGACATCTATTTCTGATATTTTGCCAAGGGGGCACCTACTATAATAAAATATCGTATTAATGATAATAATACCATTTTAGTTCATCTCAATTTAGGGGGCCGACATTTTTGAGGGTAAAGTGGTTGAGGCCCTGGACTGGAGCACCCAGGATTGTTGTTGGATTGAGTTTGGACTAGGTGTAAAAAGTACCACTACAAAACGAAACTTTGCTTTCAGGACATTGTACTGGCAGAGGCATAACAACATATAGTATTACTCAGTGTTAGTTTGACTTGTTGAAATCGGGACTTAGCAAAGCAGAGCAGAGCCGAGCAGTCTGCGGTGTCCCCGGAGTACCCAGGATTGTTGGACAGCACCAGTAGCACCTGAAGGCACCTCTCCTCCGCAGGCCCGCTGACAGCTTTGGGCCAGCCCCGGGACAAAATCATCTGAAAGGGCCCCCCGACCTTAGCCTCGCGACGCCATCCTCTGTACTCCACCCAAAGACTTTGGCTCCGCACATCGTCTGGCAAAAGCCTCGAGCTCGGTTCTCTCAGTGTTTCGCCAATCAGCAAACAGTTGAGAGTGGTGACGTAGAACTCACCCGCGAGCTCCGTTACTGACTGGTTAAGGTAACTATATTCACACTTTCGTTTTGTTATTTGTATGCTTTTGCGACACTATAACGTAACAGGCATGCTAATAAAGCACAATATGGGTTTTAATTTGAGTTTGGAACTTCAATTAATTTAAATGATCTCTCCTCCGCAGGCCCGCTGACAGCTTTGGGCCAGCCCCGGGACAAAATCATCTGAAAGGGCCCCCCGACCTTGCCTGATTTTCATAGACTTCAGATCACGTACCGTGATTCTGGTCTGACCAGGACTATAACGATTAGCGTTTCCATAAAGGAATAACTTTGTTTCCATGGCCAGGTTAACCCGCCTCCCTCGGCTTGCTACTGGTTGAGGGCTGTGCAGAAGTTTAAATCAAACATTTCTTAGCCCAATAGAACGTCTCTGCTTTGAACACGCCTCTACCCAGGACAGTGGGAAATGCTCAGTTGATTGGTTGCAGACAAAGTGGGTGGAGATCCCGCTGTAGCGGGATTAAGCAAGCTCCTGTCCCTACTGTGTGTAGCTGAGCCGAAGGCGTTGCGTCACCAGTAGGGCGGAGCCCGGCTACCCCCGACCCAATACATACAGTATAATGTGATGAGGCAATATTGGGCCCTGCTTCTCTCTCTCTCATTGGTACCGGGGGAACTGACCCCATTAGTCCCACTTGTCGACTTTCCTGCCCCACCACAGCAACACAACACAGCACAACACAGCACAGCAGCGCAAGACTGACTGTCAAGAGCTATTTGTCAGCTCTCTGTGTGAATGTAGATTTTTTTCTTCGCTTGCCTGCTTGGCCCTGGAAGGGAACCGCGGCTACGTCTGTCTGAGGCACAGCTGAGCTGTCTGGGTCTGGGTCTGGGTCTGGGTCTGGCCCATGGGCTCCCCTGGGAGTCTGGCTCACCGGGCCGTATCACTCCCAGAGAGAGAGAGAGAGAGAGAGAGACAGACAGAGACAGAGACAGAGACAGAGAGAGAGAGAGAGAGAGAGAGACAGACAGAGACAGAGACAGAGACAGAGAGACAGAGAGACAGACAGGGAGAGAGAGGGAGAGAGGGGGAGACAGAGACAGAGAGAGAGAGAGAGAGAGAGGGGGGGGGGCAGACAGACAGACAGACCAGAGGGGGAGAGGAGTAGAGAATGAGAGAGAGAGACAGACAGACAGACAGACAGACAGATGGGAGAGAGAGAGAGAGAGAGAGAGAGAGAGAGAGCGCATAGAAGAAGAAGAAGAAGAAGAAGAAGAAGAAGAAGAAGAAGAAGAAGAAGAAGAAGAAGAGGAAGAAGAGGAAGAAGAAGAAGAAGAAGAAGAGGAAGAAGAAGAAGAAGAAGAAGAAGAAGAAGAAGAAAAAGAAGAAGAAGAAGAAGAAGTGAGACCCAAGGCATGCAGCGCTATATTATGCTGCTGCTGTCTCACAGCTAGTGGATCTCCAGCCAGGAGGAGGAGGAGGATCGCCGTGCTTTACGGCCAGAGTAGACAAACGTCTCCCAGAATGCATCACTCTTGAGGACGGCATCCTCGCTGGGCTCCAATAAGTCATCCAGAAATGCGCCTCAATAGCACCTGTGAGTTAGGGAAGCCAGAAGAGGATTATGCCTGCATGCATGGGGAAGACCCTAAGAACTTCCTGTCCTAGTGTCCCTGAGTGAAATTGCCATTTAAAGACACACTGTGTATACTTCAAATACTGTAAATGGCAAATAGACCAACTCTAAATTCCAAAATCTTTTCAGTGGTGAGGTGAATCGATATGTTACAGAGCGAAAGGCACTTTTAAATTTCTTTTGCCTACCCTCCATAGGTTGCAGTCATATGTTTGTAGAAGCAGTTTCTTTGAGTATCAATATAACTTCCAACCTTTGGAGCAGTGGTTCTCAACCTTCTTTGAATAAAAGCCCCCTTGACCCCATCATAAGCCTCCCAATGACCCCTTGACCTCATCACAAGCCTGTCAACATCCCTCTTAGTATTCAAAAATAAAATGACTAATAACCCCCAATGGCAACTAAGCATCGCAAACCCTTTCAGCTGTATCCTTCTCAATGACCCTGTCGTGCCGAAAAGCGAGTCCCTGCCAGAACACGAGTGCCCTCATTGAAACCAATGGAAACCAATGACCAATTTTCCAGATATTTTTTACCCATTTTTGCAGACAAATCCGACACAATTTAAGATGGAAAGCCTATCAATAAAGCATCTACATTCCTTCTGGAAGTATTACAAAGAGCTGGATACAATTTCAGTATTATTTCCATAAAAGAATCGAAGAATTGTCATAACAAATGTTACGGTTTCATTCAAATAGCTCATATTAAGTGGAGGACGAGTAATGTTTAATAAGCATATTTTTAGTTCATAAATTATGCAATTCATTCTGCAAAAAATAGTAGAATTTTCTCTCAAAAAATGTCATTGGTTTCAATGAGGGCACTCGTGTTCTGGCAGGGACTCGCTTTTCGGCACAACACCCCCTTAGGGCTCCCCGAGGCCCTCTGGGGGGCTGTAGAGCTCCCATTCACGGCTTAGTGTTGCTTTCATTTCCACATTGATACTTGACCCTGGATCTCTTCCTTGAGCTACAGTATGCATAGTGACTTTGGCACCTTAACACTTTGGACACTTTTCCAGATTTTGGCTCTAAATGATACTCTACTCTATTCTACTCTACTCTACTCTACTCTACTCTATTCTACTCTACTCTACTCTACTCTACTCTACTCTACTCTATTCTACTCTACTCTACTCTACTCTACTCTATTCTACTCTACTCTACTCTACTCTACTCTACTCTACTCTACTCTATTCTACTCTACTCTATTCTACTCTACTCTACTCTACTCTACTCTACTCTACTCTATTCTACTCTACTCTACTCTACTCTACTCTACTCTATTCTACTCTACTCTATTCTACTCTACTTTACTCTACTCTACATTGAGATGAAAATAATCCTAAAAAATTAGACACATAGGCAAAATGCAAAGACACTGCATATTTTCCATATTAGCAGGATAAAAAGTTGACTTTTAAGCCAGCACTTGGAATAAGCCCAACATCATATCCAGTGAAGAGGCACAGCAAGGTCTGAACTGACCATACTCATTCCAGTTTATATGAACTCACTCTGAGCCTGCAATAACTAACTGATGCCAAAAATGTGTGACTGTTAATGGGACTAATTCAGTCGGGACCATTTCAAGTGTGTGTGTGTGTGTGTGTGTGTGTGTGTGTGTGTGTGTGTGTGTGTGTGTGTGTGTCTGTGTGTGTGTGTGTGTATGTGTGTGTGTGTGTGTGTGTGTGTGTGTGTGTGTGTGTGTGTGTGTGTGTGTGTGTGTGTGTGTGTGTGTGTGTGTGTGTGAGTGTGTGTGTGTTCAGCGCATGGTGAAAGGATTTGAGGGTGGGAGTAAAAAAAAAACAACAAAAAAAAACACCTCAATGAGGAATCATGTGAAGAAAGGTGCAAAGTGAAGAAAGGCGCTAAGTGTTATCCTCGTCCTCGCTGAGTTGAATTGAGTTTGTGTCCAGAAAGAGACACTTGAGAAGGGAGAGCACATTCTTTCTGTCCCCCACTTCCTGTTGGGTCGAAATGCTGGGAGATCTATGATCTCGATTTCAAATCCACAGTGGAGACAAGCCGGGCCGAGCCGAGCCAAAGCTGTGCCGAGGCCGGGGCCAGGGCCGGAGCCGGGGAGACTCCCCCACCACTGCTCTCGGAGCCTTTCTGGGTCATCCAATCAGACGTCCAGAAGAAGGATCATGGGCAGCTGTACAACTCTGAAGTCATGCAGGGAGGAGGAGAGCAGAGCAGAGCAGAGCTGAGCTGAGCAGAGCTGAGCCGGTCTGAGGGTCTCAGGGTCTGAGGATCGGAGGAGCAGAGGCTTAGCAGTAGGGCTGAATTCAAAAGACCGAATCGCGATCCAATATCGATTCGCGTTCGAAAAGGGCAATATCCGTTCACAACTTTGTGGATCGATCTTTTGTAGATCATTATAGGCACTATTTTCTCAACCACATCCTGTAGCTCTCTTCCACAGTTTCCCACTTATTTCTCACATACCAAGGTATTTCATGTTTTTCATGTTTTGTTCATGTGTGGGCATCAAAGGCTGAGGTATTTAGGTTTTTATAGTCAATCTTACAATTCTAGGCATAAATGGGTTAAAGTGACAACCCAGTAATACAAAAGATCGATATCGAATTGAATCGAATCGGATCGCGGATCGAATCGAATCGCAACCTTCTGGATCGGAATCGAATCGATCCAGAAAATTTGGATCGATTCCCAGCCCTACTTAGCAGAACGCTTTGTGGCTGCTGTCCAGCACGGTTCCAGAGGGAACAATCATATGGATGGAGTAACCGGTGCTGCTGCAGCAAAGTGTTCCTGAAAACATGGATGTCTATTTGCGATACGTTGCACTCTTCATGAGTCCTTTTTGGAAGGCTCAAGTGAATGAAGGAGAATTTAAACGGACAACTTGGAAAGGTGCCTTCAAGTTGCAGACAAAACTGCTGGGAAAAATACTGTTCTCATGCACAGCATGTGTATCAATGACTATAACGTTATGTCACAGCTCTGATAAACCACATTTCAAACGGCCCTCGCAAATCCTGCATCAGGAATTCATCCTACCCTCAGGTAGACGTTGCAGGACACTAAATTGCAGACAGACCAACTATAAAAAATCCTTTGTCCAATGTGCCATAAAAATGCTTAATGACAAAGACATGCCATACAGCGCACCGCACAGTTTATGGTTCATGTATTTTATGTTATGTATATACTGTATGTGCTATTTTCTTTGTAGGAGAGTACTGTATGGGATGCAGTGACTGAAGCCTAAGATAAATGCCCCCCAAGAGGGCAATAAAGTACACTCTAACACTCTCTAACTCTAACCCATGGACCTCTGATTTGGCCCCCATAGTAATGATGGCGATGGCAAAGCAGCTGGGTAGGTAAACAATTGAGCACTGGTGGTAGTGCCCTTGGATGCTTAAGCCTAACCAATGGAGCAAAAAACAAAACAAAAAAAACACCCATTCATACCAGTTCATAGATTTCACATTAAACCAAAATGGGCAAATAGTAATGATACAAAAAAGAGCTGAAAGATAATAATGAATGAATAGCCTCCGGATGTCACCTCACATATCTGACATAAATCTTGGGTCACACTTTTGACATGTACCAGCATACATTTGTTTAGCCATATCTATCAGGAGAACATCTTTCAATCCAGTCAAATCAACCTGTGCTGTTTTGTCAGTTTTTCCCCAATATTTTGTTTTCTGTCAAAATCCAACGTTGCACTCTGCCCTAACTAGGTTACTTCTGAACTTAGCCTTTAACAAAAGCAAACAAACCGATCCGATGTACCAGATACAAAGGAAATGTATGTTGCCAAATCCAAAAAATAGCCTACTTTGCCTCATCTGTACGCTGGATGAGAGTGTATTGGTGAGTTAGCTCCTTGAAGATTGGCGGCAGACGCGCAAAATCTGACGCGCTTTCCAAAAGAACCATCCTGTTTAGTGAACTTGTCCTGTTTTCACAGTAAGAATTTTGTACGACTGTCGCCCAATAGCTATAATAACATGCTGCTAGTACGCATGAACCGACTTACCTTCTTTCCAGAGTTTGATCAGAGTTCACCCCACTCCATTCCACACAGCGCATTCCTCTGACTGACTCGGGATGAGAGGGGAGAAGAGATTTGCGTCATGACAAAAAAAGAGGCAGGAGAAAAGTTTCACTGTGAGAATCTGCACAAGATCTCATCATCCTTGGGATGTATGGCTCGTGTATAAGACAAATGACTGCTATAATCGCAATATGTGCACAGAACTTGAACAGAAAAACACCCAGCCATTCTCACCAGTTGTGTTTGGTCGCCGATTTGGCAACGCGTCATGACGCACAGCTTTGAACCTGTTGCCAAATGGTTCCTGTTGGTTTCTGGAATGTGTGGGACTTTTTCTGAAAGTGGTTGATTTTGACATACTGGTGCATATGATGGGGTGTTTCTGTCATTACGTTTTTTACTTTATAGATCAGTTTTATTTTTGCTGAATGGTCCATTGTCTTTACCCATTTGTCCAACAATATGACAGATGTGTAACGCAAAAGGCTAGCTTACTGTAAACCTATCCACTTTATGGTTCCACTGCAAGTCTATGAGAATATAACGAAACGACTCGCCCTCTTCTGCACAGAGAAGGTTTGCAGTTGCACCCCCCACCCCACCAAAAAAGTAGGCTATGGCACATCAAAAAGTGTTACAGCGACATCGTGTGGCTATTTTTTGAAAGTAACACCTTGACGCCAGAGTGTCCGTAGGCTTCAGTTCATAGACAAAGAAGCTTCAGCAGGAAAGTAAATGTCCTTGAGCAAATGTATAGATTGTACCAGCCATTTTGATTAACTTACTGTGCCGCTAGAAAAATAAACGCGAATGAGCAACAGTGTCACATACAGGTAACTTTCACTTTTTTCAGTCTATATTTTGATCACGCCCATCACGGAGGTGACGTCTCAAACATAAGGAAGTCACCGAAGAACCGCGGAGATTCAAACCTTCCAGACGGATCTACGTGAGTTTCGAAGTAAGAGAACTTGTTTATGTTTCCTTTGTGCCATCCCAGCAGCTACATTTCCTAAGCGATTTTGTCTTTTACACTTCTGAAACAAACACGTGGTGTAGCATAGTAGGCTATTTGCTAGATATCGATAACTCGGCACGTTTGAACAATTAGGAATTAATTACACAAGCTACTAATTTGGGCCTGTGTTTAGCCCTAATACGTGTTCACCTAGCTGTACTGTATGTCCTGGCATTAAACCAAATGGAAAACATTTACTACTATTATCACTCACCTGTTGTCTCGCTTGTCAACTATAACTAGGCTACCAGCTAACGACGGGCTTGTTTGAGGTAGAACTTGCTTTGCTAATTGCATTAGCTCTACAGTAGGCCTACCCCAGAAGTCGGATGAAAACTAATTCTTTGAATCCTTTTGTAAGACATTTGCATTTTACGAGATATTCTGCTTTTGTCTGAAGAAAAAACAATCATGGAGAGTCTAGAGGAATGGCAGGCGAAGAGGCAGAGGGACGAGGCATCTGACAGTGGTGAGTCAGTTTCATGAATTAAACCAATAACATGGATGTACGTGGATACACCTAACAATGACAAAATAGCAGCACCTTAATGTCATGTTCTGTGCTTGAGTCAGATTCCAGCAGCAAACGGCGAAGGGTTGCCAAAGAGAACATCCCCGTGTCTCCTAAAGCAAATGGCCTTCCACCACCAAAACCGGACACACCCGCCCTCCCGTCCATCCACTCTCGGATCCAGGCCCTGGCAGAGAAAGTGACAGGTAAGAGAGAGCTGCAACATTCCTTTGCGTCATCCAAACTGTTGTGACCTATTGCTAGAGGCCCGAATCCGAAGAAGACTGTCATGACTGTTTGGATTGACTTTTCCGTGTGTGTGTGTGTGTGTGTGTGTGTGTGTGTGTGTGTGTGTGTGTGTGTGTGTGTGTGTGTGTGTGTGTGTGTGTGTGTGTGTGCGTGTGCGTTTGCGTTTGCAGGGGCAAAGGCTACGCTGCCTTGTACTCCACGCTCTGCTCCTCCTCCTCCTCGCTCTGCCTCCGGATTGGTGCAGAATGTTCACCGACAGCTGCAGGCGGCAGAAACACCCAGCACATCGCAGGCTGCCCTCATCCGCCAGGTCTCACACACACACACACACACACACACACACACACACACACACACACACACACACACACACACACACACACACACACACACACACACACACACACAGGTGTGGTTGTGCTTCAGGTATTCCACCTCTGTTTATTTTGCGCTGACAGACTGATGACAATGGCATTGGCAAGGAGGCTTAGCCTTAAGGACCAGTTCAGCCAATTTCAACATGCAGATGTAATGCTCACACTACCCTGGACTTGTCAGTACCTGAGATTATTATTTTTTTCTTCAGCCTTTTTCCGAGATCCTGGTCATTGTCAGGACCGCTGACAGCTTTGGCCAGGCCCGGGACAAAATCAACTAAAAGGACCCCAGACCCAATACATATAATGCAATGAGGACACAATTCTGGGCCCCCTTTCTCCCTAGGCCCGGGACAACTGTCCCCTTTGCCCCCCCCCCCCCTCTCGGCTTCCCTGGTCATTGTAATGGGGGCAGGAGTTTGTTTACATAAAAAAAAAAAAAGCGTCTTGATTTATTCCCAATTAGTAGGGGCTCTAAGCCGAGAAATCGTTACGCGCTGGATAGAAGCATATAATTCGGTACACGTGTTCCTTGACTGATTTGAAGACATCCTAGAAGGGGTGCCCCTTGAAAAAAAAATGTCTACCATGTCATATACAATATGTCATGTTGGTAACGCATTACATTGTTATTACATGACATTATACTTAGCTGACAATGTTAATATAGTCCTCAGAAGAGATGAAGCCAGGGTATCCTGCTAGACCAGATTGATAAAACTACAAAATGTACATAGTGTGAAAGTATGGGTGAGTCTGTGCTTACGTGCTTGACAGCATGTAACATTGTGAACGATTTGAGAAGATTCTTGGTCTGAATTAAAATGAGCATTGCCAACACTAAAACTATGGTGAGAATAGACTGCTTCTAATGCTCGATTTGAATGGGATAGTGTCAGTGCAAGATGCCCTAGGTAGCAGGTTCTCCATCCTCTAATTTCCATAACAGATATACATATTTTATTTGTATGAGAGAGGGTAAAGGACAGGACCTTTCCATATGTATGAAGAACCCCATAAGATCACCTAATTCTATATTTTTACAAGTGCATATTGTGAGAGCACTTGAGAGAGTTCAGTCATCTTTAGAATGGCATTACAGATTACTCAATATAGGCCTACATGTAGGCCACAGTATAGCTTCAGTTCAAATTAAATGGGAATGATTTCTTAGTGTATGTTGAGTAAGAAGACAGAGATAAAAAAAAATGTTTATTTGCAGACAAGTCCTCACCTAGTACTTGTGTCAAAAGTTGTACTAGTTAGCTCAGTAATCATTGAGTACTTAAACTGCTATCAAAACTGACAGCTGATGGACAACATGTACTGTAGGTCTTTTGCCACCCTTACCCATAGGAGAAATATCTATATAGAACAACACTTCTCATATGGTATATACTATGAAAGTAAATCATTACCTGGACTCATTTTCTTGATATGCAAGGCACATAAATAGTCTGGGCGGAAGAATAGTCGATCATACCCCGCCCCCCCAAACAAAATGCCACAAGACTTTTTTTAACCTTCAAGATTTTGAGTGGTAACAACAGTAACATAACTCATTCCCACTACATCTTTTTGCATAATATTGTACATGTCCTCAGAATTCTCTACATCAGTGGTTCTCAAACCTTTTGTGTGAAGTACCCCCTGAGAAAATATTGAGCTCTCAGAGTACCACCTTGACAACCAACATTAGAATATCGCAGTAAAGGCCTTCCATATTCACTTTTGCCAGTCAGTACAGGAGAGGTTCATAATGGCATTCCAAGTACCACCAGAGATGTCTCAAGTACCACCAGTGGTACGCGTACCACAGTTTGAGCACCACCGCTCTACATGTTTCAGTTCTGTAGTTGTACTGTACAGTACAGTGCAGTGCAGTGGAGTGCAGTACAGTTAAGTACAGTAGCATACAGAATGGTGCAGTATAATAAAATACAGTAGAGTATAGTACAGTCATTGACAGTAAATAGAATGGACGCCAAATCAACGCTATTTGCCATTCAACGCTTTGAAGCCAGATTTGGGAACATTCCAACTTACATTCCACCTTAGCAACGCCAAACGCAGGTGCTGATTGGACAACAACAAGACTTCTAACGGTCAATCAAACCATGTTCTGATGCTCATTGGTCAATTTAACTTTTAATATCTCTCTAAAATAAAACATCACCACAAAAAATCACCACCCTGGTAAGTTGGAGAGCAAGGGGACCTACTAGTTGAGCGAAAAATGATCCCCCTGGAGTGGCATTTAAGGGAGATACAGGGTTTTATGTCTCTCATAGGAATGAATGGGATTTGGCCATTTTTTGGTCTTTTTGGGTCCAACCTTGGCTCCAACTTGGCTTCAACAATGAAATAGAATTTTGGCCTCCATTCTATTTACTCTCAATGAGTACAGTACAGTAGCATACAGTACGGTGCAGTACAGTACAGTAGCATACAGTACGGTGCAGTATAGTACAGTACAGTACAGTACAGTACAGTAGCATACAGTACGGTGCAGTACAGTAAAGTAAAGTACAGTACAGTACAGTAGCATAAAGTACGGTGGAGTCTAGTTAAGTACAGTACAGTAGCATACAGTACGGTGCAGTCTAGTACAGTACAGTACAGTAGCATACTGCACGGTGCAGTAGAGTACAGTACGGTATATCACATTACAGTACAGTACAGTACAGTACAGTACAGTACAGTACAGTACAGTACAGTATAGTAGAGTACAGTACAGTGCAATACAGTAGAGTACAGTATAGTCTTATAGACGTTAGCCCTCCAATGCCAGTGGGATTTCCACATGCTGTTGTTTTAAGTTTTTGTAAGACTTTTTGAGTGTGTGTGAGAGGGAAGACAGGCAGACAATTTTTAAACAAAGGACCACACCCACAAATAAGAAATAATGAGCAATCAATAAATTAAGTGGTTAGGTAGTCAACATGTTATCTAGATAAAAGCCAAAAGTAGAAGACATGTTACCATTTTGCTCTTTTAGAACTAATAGTATCTGTCAATATACTGTATGTATGGTGTATTGCATATTGATTATTCATAATTTCCTAAGCATAAATGCCCTTATCACTCCATTGTACACTTAGGACTGCGATATACATATCTGAACATTAATCAGCATACATTTGTCATTTGACAGCTGTCACTGACACTTGATATGTACATGTATTATTGACTTGATTGATATGAATATATTTCAGTTGGACTCCTAGGGTTAAATCATTGAGGGGGTCCTAAGGAAGTAGTAGTAGTTTGTGTGTGTTCGCGCATGTGTAAGTGGGATTAAAATTATTGTTTGCCATCTTTATCTGAAGAGAAGACTGAGTGTCTGAACCTGCTAATGCTAGCATGCTAACATTGGGACAGTTATGTGTGGCCCAGTTCAAGGGTTTATCTCTTCTCCCCTAAATTTTCTAACCACAATTTTCTTTTTGGATGTTATAGATATGACCCACTGCAAATGTTTAAAACTCTTAATGAATGTTGGTTCAATAGCTAAATGCCCAGAAATGAGCTCTCAATTGTAGAGTGATCTCATTCTGACCATGGTTTTTATGATTTTCCTGTTTTTGAATCTAAATAAGACATGTATAACATTGTTTTTATGGTAAGTTTTGCACATATTTTCAAAGTTCAGTTTGTATACATCACACACAAATAGGTGGATTGGCCCATAACACCATTATGTCCTGGCAGTACAGCATTTTACTACTATTGGCCGGTTTTGGGCAGCCATCTTGGATTTACCCCACAAAAATGACCTTAATGACATTGAAGTTTGGGGCACCCCTTCTGAAATGATGGAGAACACCCTAAGGAAGGTCTACACCGATTTTGGTGCTTCTATCCAGCGCGTAACGATTAGGCCCTTTTTGGACGCTAAGAGACCCAGCTAAATGTACTACCTGACATCAGAGCCCTGCCTATGTCATTGACCGTGTGTGTGTGTGTGTGTGTGTGTAACGGAGGCTAACTAGCACAGAGTTGGCGTGGAACGTTGGTAAACCTCCCTCCGATAGCCTCATACAGTGTCGTGCCGTTGAGCCGAGAGACTAGTCTCTTGGCCCAGCGGTATCGTACTGCCGGACCGTTGTAGTTGACGAGGATGCAGGTTCGATCCCCGAGGGGGGTGAACAGGTTCAAGATGACCTCCGTCACACGTGTGTGTGTGTGTGTGTGTGTGTGTGTGTGTGTGTGTGTGTGTTTGTGGTCCCTGCAGCAGAGGCAGGAGGAGCTGAGTGTCCTCCACAGCATCCAGCCGGTGGCTGCCAACGCCTGGCAGAAGGGCTGGAAAACGGCGCCTGCGGCAACCAAGGTCAGACCCCCGCACCACACACCCGCTCTTTATTGTGTGTTTGCTTACTTGCTTATTAAGGAAACTGTATAACTTTTTTTTTTTTTTTTTTTTAAAGTTGATTAATCACCGTAAAACAATGCTGTACCATTTCTGGAAATATGCTCCTTTAACAGCTCTCCTTCAGTTAATTGAGTTTTACCTTTTATTTCTCCTGTACCTCCAGCCAAGTCTTATGATGCTACCTCTAGTTACAAGCTATCAATTATCCTCGACTCTTATTGGTCCAACTAACTGCAATCGTTTTGACACTGGAACGGATCCGTTTGTACAGTATAGTTACTTAGTTCAACACAGTTGATGCTAGCAGAGCTGATATTAGGGGTGTAAATCACAGCCTTCATGACGATACGATACGGTATTGATTTCATAAAGCAGAGATTCGATTATTTTCGATACTCAAATATTCCCCAGGATACGATTCGATTAGATTTTTTTCTAATAACTTTTCCACTACTATGGTGTTATGGAGCTAGGGCATTGCAGGGCCCAGCAATCGATTCTTTTCGATACTGAAGAATGCCCCATGATACGATTCGATTAAATCGCCGGCCGACACTTCGATGCATCGATACATTTCGATGTTATTTACACCCCTAGCTGATATGATAGTACACATAGAGGTTTTCAGTCAGTGTTCTTGAGTCAGACAAGAATATCTTTCAACTGACTTGCAGCAAATGAAAGGATTTTTTTGTTGTTTGAAGTGTCTGGTCAATGGTCTGTAGAGACCCCAAGGACAAATACATTTAAAAACATGGAAAAGGTGATGTTTGCACAATGTCTCCTTTTTAAAGGCGAGGCATCAGCCCAGACGCAGCAAAATCCCCTGGCCCCCCCAGCAGCAACAGCATGTAAGCTGGCCCACCGGAAGGCATGTTCACTTGTTCAGTACATAGTGTACAAGTCATTGAGAGTATGGTACAAGTTAGTGGTGTAGATTGGCACTGCCCTCACCATTCGATCATGATTCGGGAGGTTGCGATTTGATTGTATGCGATCCGATCCGATTCAATTCTACAATGCATTGCAATGCATTACATTTGTACTGAAAACAAAACAAATGTTTAACCATTCGTGATGAGGCAATACACGTAGTCAGATACTAAGCAACAATTTATTGGCTGTTTTCTGTATCAGTCTGTATCAGTCTTGCAATGTTTTGAAGTGCTTTTATTTAACATTCATTTGCTCCCGAAATATCCATGGAAGTAATTGAAACTTAAAAAAATTGCCGGATCGATTCTGGAACTTGCCGGATCGATTCTGGATCGTCCATGCCCCGCATTGGATTGCATCGCCGAATCGATCATTGTTGACACCACTAGTACCAGTGCACCTAATTGATCATGGTCTTCCTACACCTTCCTCCATGGCTGAAATGCTCTTGAGAAAATGTAGCTGTCAGTCAAATCATAAGATAAAAGGCAAAAGGTAAATCAGATGTAGTAGCTTTTATTAAATTATGCCTTATGTTTTGAACAAGTGAACATACTAGCTGGAACATGCACAGGGATATTATACATCCAAGGTTTGGACACACTAAGTTTGCTGTGTTTGGTGTTTGGTTCACGGGGGTGTCACTGTGGGAAGGACACAAAGAGGTCTATGGTTCTACACACCTGCAGTACACATGTAGTATCAGCTCATGAGCTTGCACCTTGGGGGGTGATGCGTACATATTCATCAGGGGGTGTGTGCACTTCTGTGTAGCGTCTTTTTAACAGGTATACATCTCCAATAAGGTAGGTAATATAAATAAATTATTTTAATACTCAGGCAGAAATCCAGGAGGCAAAATCCCTCCTGATATTGATCGGAGAGTTTTGTGTCACTCAATGCAAAGTTGAGCGTCCAATGTTGCAAAGTGAAGCAGTCGTTGAATAAAGCAGGCTTATCTCTCGTATATACTTCAGAGCTTAACACATAGCTATAGTATACTTCAGAGCTAAACGCTGTACAAATGAATTGAATTGAAGTGAAGTGAAACTAGTGTAAGCGACTGCCGTTTTCAGGCTGAAGAGTGGCATGTACAGCTCCAGGCCTTTTTATTAGAATAGCATGAAAAAGTTGATTTATTTCCATAATTCCATCAATAATGTTAAACTGTCATGGATTGTAGATTCATGGCCCAGTTTTTTAACTATTCCAATCATCATTTTTTTTTCTTTTTATATACGTTGGCCTTCCAGCTCAAAAAACCCATGAATTGGGGAATTCGCATTATTAGAATATTGTTATAAAATCACATTTTTCTTCATCAAAATTCGGGTCACATTAAAGCAGTTGAAATTTGGTACTTTCTACATAACATGCAATGGTCAATACTTGGTTAGGACATTCTCTGTCTTCATAATGGCCATGATGCGTTTAACATTGAAGTCAATGGCAAAAACAGTGCATGGGAGTTATGGAAGCCCAGATATCCTAGATGCTTTGCTGTCAGCTGTTCTTGTTTGTTGACCTGGTGCCCCACACTTCACTCTTCAATATATCCTGTAGATTTCCATGCCACGTTTTGGTGTTAACTCACCAGTTTAATTCTAACTCGCCAGAAATAAAACCCCATTCATTTTCAATGGGGTTTCATTTCTGGTGATTTAGAATTAAACTCTACAGGGTATATTGAAGAGTGAAGTGTGGGGCACCAGGTCAACAAACAAGAACAGCTGACAGCAAAGCATTAAGGATATCTGGGCTTCCATAACTCCCATGCACTGTTTTTGCCATTGACTTCAATGTTAAACGCATCATGGCCATTATGAAGACAGAGAATGTCCTAACCAAGTATTGACCATTGCATGTTATGTAGAAAGTACCAAATTTCAACTGATTTAATGTGACCCGAATTTTGATGAAGAAAAATGTGATTTTATAACAATATTCTAATAATGCGAATTCCTCAATTCATGGGTTTTTTGAGCTGGAAGGCCAACGTATATAAAAAGAAAAAAAATAATGATTGGAATAGTTAAAAAACTGGGCCATGAATCTACAATCCATGACAGTTTAACATTATTGATGGAATTATGGAAATAAATCAACTTTTTCATGCTATTCTAATAAAAAGGCCTGGAGCTGTATGTGTCTCTGGGTCGATGACGTTTCTTTGACCTCAGATGTCAGGTGATATAACCACAGCTAATAATACCCATAAATTAATTAGCAATTGGTAATTATAATGTACTGCAATAAACATGCTGCTTGGATGATCCACTAAAAACAAAACAAAAATATTTAATCCGTACAATATTGGCATTAGCTGTGGTTGCACCGCCTGGTTCTCACCTTTTTTTTTTTTAAATGCAGCTTTCAACTTTTTAAATATATATTTTTCCTACTTCTATTCTTGCCTTTTTTACTTTCTTTTTTAACCTTTTTTGGGACTCTCAGAGCAGGGAAGCTTTTCATTGTATATATATGTTTCATATATATACACATGACAAATAAATATCTTGTATCTTGACACCCACCGTGTGGTGAGAACCAGGCTGCGTTGCACCACCCTGACCTGTGCTACTAATAAAACACCATTGACCCCTACACTACTGGATTCAATGGATGCTTTGCATTGTAGTTGTCCGATGTCACGTGTAAAAGGCTCGTTAGCTTTGTGTAACTGTTGTTCACGTTGTTGTACTTTCAGGACCTCTCGCTGTCCTTTGCCTCATCTGATGGAAACCAATCTCTTGCTCCCATTGACCTCTCCCAAGAGGACATTACGGTGGGCCAAAACTCCAGATGCCTGTCAGACAGCGTTGATGGTAAGGAAAGCCCAGGTTGGTTCTGTCGTTCGATATCTGTCTGTAAAAGTGATGCTTTTTGTCTGTGTTGATCAATTATTTGGGACAAAAATCTATATTTGAAGATAAAATAGCGATTACTGCGATGCATGTAGGCTGACATGGATTTTTTTTCATCCCTTCACATTTACGGTTGTTTAAAATATGTTCATTGTGTTTGTGTTATGTCTCTTGTTAAAGCCAGTCCTGTGTATGTCTATGTCTATGTCCTGGCCTGGGATGGAGAGAAGCATAATTTAAATGAATAAAGCTGACTTAATTTGAGTTGTAGGGTGGCTGGGGGAATGGTATCCCCTCTCTAAAAAAAAAAAACAATGGTCAAAATCATCCCCCCGCCGCCCCAGCCCTTCTTCCATCCCCTATACAATTTGAGCACTGAAATTAATTATTTTAACTCCTGGAAATGGAACCAACGTCCACCCCAAGTTGACTACTGTTGGCCTGTATGTGGTTTTGACAGGTGGGATTGCCAGCACCCCTACAGAGATGAGCACCTCCGCCATGCTGGACGAGATCTTCAAAGACGTCCTGGAGGCCGCCAAAATGGAGGAGGAGGAGGAGCAGGAGGAGAATGAGGAGGATGGTCAAGGAGAAGGTAGTTGTTTAGCTTAGAGCTAGGGGTTTCACCCTTAAATACTTCCACTGTGATGGTGCTGGCCCAAATGTTCAACTCAATTTTTCAAGAATTGAATGTCTCAAAAAATTTAATCTGAATCTTTTTTTTCCACCGAGACATTCAATTTTTGAAAAATTGAGTTTTGCAGCTGGAAATGTCTATTTCTGATCATTCAAAATTGCAGACTTGGAGGAAATCCACATTTTCATGTATTTGTGAATGGGCAGCATGTATTCCAGACAGAAATGCTGACAACTGCTAAACATATTATACAGTGCACCTTTAACAGTCATTACATTACTACAGTACTACAGTCACTACAGTAGCTATTGCAACTTACCAGGGATTTGAGTCAATTCAACACTTGAAATATCAAGTTTGTTGCATTGATATTGGTCAAAAAAATGTGTTTAGGGCGGTGGTTACCTTGCATTTATTTATTTGGTTTTGGCATTGTGCAGGTCTGGGTGACGCCATGGAGAAAGGAGAGAGGGAACAGATGGAGAAGAAAGAAGAGGAGTTGATGCCCATCAGCCGCCCTGTGAAAAACAACACTGATAAAACGACAACAACTAAAGAAGAAGACGAGGAGAATGAAAAGAATAAAGCCATGAAGAAAAAAGAAGAGAGCAGCACCGAGTCAATGAAGGAGAAGAAGATGATGATGGAGATAGTGATGGATACCGTTGAGGAAAACAAGAAGTCACAGCAGGAGGAAGAGGGGAGACCTGAGAAGACTGAAGAGGAAGAAAAGAAGGATGGAGGGATGCAGTCAGAGGGGAAAAAGGAGGAAGAGGACTGTAAGGAGGAGGAGGAGGAGGAGGATGAAGACGATGAAGACTTCCAGCTTCCCCCGAGCTGCATCCTGTCCCCCCTCAGCGAGTCAGTAGAGAAGGTTGTTACCCCGCTGGTGAGCTGGTTTTGTTATCCCACATTCTTGACGGAGCAAAGACGACCACCTCGCAACACGCATGCACATCAATCGCTGCATCGATTTGGTCATCTTTGCTCCATCAAGAACATGATTAACAATTTACCACACACACACACAGATGAGGTCTTGAAAAGGTAGCACTTTGACTTTCAGCTTGGTTGATTAAAAAAAATGGCGTAATTGGTTAAACCAATATGTGTTACGGTTACGATGCTGATGTCAAACTCGTCTTCATTCCCATTACATTTTCACACTTTGCTTTACACTGATGTCTCCGCTCACACCGAAATCAAGGCCAATCATTCGTCTGTATTGAATGGTGAAGTGTGTGCGAGTGTGTACAGGCACGCGCATGTGTGTTTGATTGTTAATTCCTTGGGTGCATTCCAATATGCAATCTTGCATCCTCCACTTGGGCTTGTGGCCTCACGGTTTGCTGATGCCCCGCCTCTGTGGAGAAAACAATTAAGTTTCCCAGCTGTCAGCCTAGCCACAACAACTTTTGAGGGACTGTTTTTCATTCACCATCCGGTTTGCAGAGAGAAAATCACATTACAATTGAGCTTTTGCGAGATATTGAAATATAATTCTGTTGTCAGTGATGTCATCACGACGTTTTACTTCCTGGTAGGAGGCCACAAGCACAAGTGGAGGACGCAAGGTCGCATATTGGAATGCACTGCTTTACTTTGCTTTCCTTCTCCTCCAGCGTCTCGCTGCTGTCGCCTCCATCTCCAGCCGTCTGTCCTTCCACCTGCCCCCCGAGGGCCCCGTCCTGCAGACGCCCCCGGACACCCAGCCCGGCCCATACAGGTAACGGGCCCCCCACTTCGCAGTTGATTTGAAGCCTCTATTTAACCCATTTTGTCCTAAGCCCTTTTTGGGTAAGGGTGCCCTCTCCCTAAATCCTAAATATCTCAGCCTCCGAAGCACATACAAACATGAAATAAGTTGCATTTAAAATGTAGAACCTTCATTTTGCACTAGTATAGTGTTCACTCAGCTCAAACATACCCACATCTTTAATGAAACACCTTAAATCTCAAGAACTTGAATGCAGCGTATATGTCGCTCCAGGACACAATGGGTTAAATTCTCTGAGTATATGGAGAGCAGCCCTCTTTTGCGACGCAGCTGAGATGGTATAATGAATTAACTGAATAAAGCATTACCCACCGCATAGTTAAAGTGTTTACACCAGGGTGTGTGTGTGTGTGTGCGTGTGTGCAGCGTTGATGCGTACCGCTCAAAGGCGCGCTCTGGCCAGAAGGTGATGCGTGTGACGCCATGGAGACAAGAGCAGGAGAAGACCCCGGCCGCGCCCCAGCCCCAGCCACCACCTACAGTCAACGCCAAAGAGAAAATCAAGGTGTGTGTGTGTGTGTTAGTGAGACTATTAATCTTTGTTTTTAGGTTTATATTGTTGTTACTAATTTATTTCTTGTAGTGTTCTTCCTTTTAAAGACCACACTTTAAACTCATTTTGCATTGTCCCCTGCATTGCCAGTTTTTAAATCTTAGATTCTGTCTGTTAATGAATCAAATCCAATCACCTTGCAACACACATGCACATCAATTGCTGCATCGATTTGATCGTCTTTGCTTCATCAAGAACACGGTTAATAATTTACCACACACACACACACACACACACAGGTCTTGAAAAGGTTGTACTTTACTCAAGAAATATGCCTTTATTCTAATTTCATTTGCTGTTTTTTTTTTTTTGCTTTGATTTTTGTGAGGCATATTGACCTACCAATATGTTCAAAATATGCTACACAAGTAAGGTGTGTGCGTGTGCGTGTGCGTGTGCGTTCAGGCTCTGAAGGAGGAGGCGGCCAAGCTGGCCACGGTGATCTCCCAGACGCAGCAGGCCCTCAGCTGCTGTGTGGACGAGCAGCACGGGAAGGGCTCCGTGGAGGAGGCCGAAGCAGAGAGACTGCTGCTCATCTCCAGTAGGTTCACGCACACGTGTGTATACGCACCGTCACACACACACACGCTTACATCTTATACGGGTCCAAGACGGTGAGGCACGCCCTCTCATGTACTACTGCTACTCATCTCCAGTAGGTTCACACCAGGGCTTGACATTCACTTTTTGCTTCGCTTGCCGACCACTGTGGCTAGTGGCTTTCCCGAGTCACTAGCCATCCAACTACTCTACTAGCCACGAATTTGATGACACTGTACATCTAACCTCAGAATTCTGATATGTCATACCATAGAATAAGCTACCTGCCAAATTGGCTAGTGACACTGAAATTGTTACCAGCCACAGCCAAGTTTTACCAGCATTTGGCTGGTTGGCAGGTGTCAGTGTCAAGCCCTGGTTCACACACACGGAAACGCACCGTCACACACACACACATACGCTTACATCTTCTATGGGTCCAAGACGGTGCACATGTGCTACTGCTGATACGTCACTTTACCCATATATCTGAATGCATTTTATATATATTTACATATGTGAAAGCATGTCAGGGTCGGGAGCATCTCTACCACTTGTCTCAACGGCATTGTACTACAACACACACACACACACACACACACACTTAAACCAAAAATACTGAATCAGAGGAAGATATCGCAAAACACGCCCACTCAATGCAAAAGCGTGTGCTCAAGTTGGGTCTCCTAAGGGGCCGTTGTCCCCTACTTCTTCTCTTGTTGAGGTGTTTGCGCAAGACGTGCGCTACCGCCATCTACAGCGCTAAGGGGACTTCATTGCTTATCAACCTCAAGACTCCGAAGGTCTCCTAACCGAAGGTCTCCTAAAGGGGCGTTCACCCGACATTAAGTGGATACCGGAAAAGAAACAAAATGTCGCTTCTTGTTAGATTCACCTTCTTTGCTTAAACACTGTACATCAATGATTCAGTGCTGCATGCATGTGTATCTTATCTGTACGTATGTGCACCCCTCCCTCCTCTTTCTACAGGTGAGAAGCGTGAGGCATTGTTGAGTCAGGTGGAGCAGCTTGAGGCCGGGGAGAGGAAGAGGGAGGGGGAGGGGGAGGGGGAGTCCAGCAGCACCGCCAGCACCCCCCCTCTACAGCCCTGTAGGGGGTCCATCCTCATCAGCCAGGTGCACCTGCCCCTCAAGGTGGACTTTGTCTGCTCCGCACGAAACGGTAAGAAAAGCAATTGACAGAACCAAAGAACTGTCATGTTACACAAACTCACATACACCTGACGAAGACCAGGCAGGCTGCATGGTCGAAACGTGTTAATAAACCTGGAGCAGCAACAGTGTGCGCACCTTCTTTCTTTTCATATTTAATCGTGTTTAAGTCCGGCACCTGTTAATTTGGATGTGCATGCTCTCCAAAACGCTACTAAGAAAAGCAAAGCACAAAGGATGGTGGCCAGCAGACCTTGAAAAGTCTTACTTAGCAGGTGCAACTTTTCCGCAGCCTAAAAGGAAAGCAAAACGCGACACTGTTTTTTTTAATATATATTGCATTACATTGCACTTAGCTGACAATTTCATTTATTCAAAGCGACTGACAGTTATTATTTGTCAAGGTATTGGTTACAGTCCCTGGAGCAATGTGGGGTTAGGTGCCTTGCTCAAGGGCACTTCAGCCATGGATGGAGATGTGGTGAGAGGTCAGGGGGGATTCGAACCTACAACCCCTAGATTGAAAGACCAACTCTCTAACCACTAGGCCACAGCTGCCTATATATGTATCAAAGCATTTTTCCATACAATATATAGAGAGAGGGACATTACACTTTAATCAGGGTTCCTGCAGGTCCTTAGAAAAGTGTTACGTTTAGAAACTGTGGTTTTAGGCTTTACATAGTCACCCAGACACCCAGATTTTCACCTAAGGGTAACTTCCATTGGTATGCACCATGCCATAAGGCAGTGATTCTCAACCAGGGTGCCGGGACACCCTGGGGTGCCGCAGGACCCCCTCAGGGGTGCCGCGGAAACGTGGCTGATAAATAACGAACGTACGTACTTCGAACGTAGGTTGTGTTACTTTTCTAAGCTTTTGTGGTATCCGATGCGATGCCATGTTACAGCTTGTTGCTTAGGGGTGCCTTGACATTTTTCAGGAATTGAAAGGGTGCCTCTCCTAAAAAAAAAGGTTGAGATACTCTACCATAAGGAACATGGCATTTTTACTCTTGCTTTTAGAGAGAGCTTGATCGATATGGCTGCTCTCATTACGCATGCACCTGCACCTGCGTTCATGTTTCTGTGTGTGTGCACGTGCGTCAGAGTGTATACACCAGGGGAACTCAATTAAAAGTCCCAGAGGGCCAGAGTGTTTTTCCAAATTCCTCCCAATAAAGGGTCAGCCCCCTTCACTGGGGATCAATTATTCGAGGGCCAGAGATATGCTGTAGATTCAGTGCGGTCCGCTGTTAGAGTTTTGGGGGGGGGGTTATACACAATGTTATGGTTCCTCCAGTCAGTCGGTTATCTCACTGTCCGTGCGTGTGTGTGCTTTGGAACCAGCTTCCAGATGACGTAAAAAATGCACCCACTATTGATGGCTTTAAATCTAGACTCAAGACAAAGCTGTTCTCAGATGCTTTCCCCTAGCTTAAATTCTTATTTTTTTATGTTTATGTTTATTTTATTTTTTATTTTAGTATTATTATTATTTTTTTACCTTGTGTTTTATCTTAATGTTTTAAATGTTCTTTGACTCAAATTTATTTCCTTCTTTCTTCCCTGTTTCCTTTCTTTTTGCATTTGTTAATTTTGTGAAGCACATTGAGTTGCACCTGTGTATGATATGCGCTATACAAATAAACTTGCCTTGGCTTGCGTGCGTGCGTGCCTGCGTGCGTGTGCTGATCTCTCTCGTCTCCTGTCTCCTGCAGCTGGTCGGCCCTCGCACTACTTCTTCATCCTGTTCCGCTACGGCCCTAACAACATCCTGGCCACGCCCTTGGCAACCGCCGCCGACGCCAAGGGGGACACCATCTCATTCACCGTTCTTGTTAGCCTGTAAGAGACACACACACAAACACACACACACACACACACACACACACACACACACACACACACACACACACACACACACACACACACACACACACACACACACAAACACACACACAAACACACACAAACACACACACAAACAAACACAAACACACACACACACACACACACGGAGGGGTCACACTTTTGTGTGTGTTTGTGAAAGAGAGAGTGATTGAGTGTGTGTGTGAGGGAGAGGGAGGGAGATTGATCACAGTACAATTGATCACAACAATTCTATGTCTTCCCACTGAAGCAGGTGTTACTGTAATGCCATACAGCACGTGCTGTCAAATGAATAACTTCTTTTCTCTTTCACTCTCACTCTCTCCTATTTTGTTTGTCAAGAGAGCATATCCGCTCCACTTTTGAAATCGACGTGGAGGTCTACAGTATGGTAAGTAGTAGTCAGAGCCTCAAGCGTCTGCTTTGAGGATCGTTTATTGTCTATAAGCAAGGGTGATGGAGATTTTGAGGTGCTTAATGGAAGCTTTTCTTTACTTAACACCCTGTGCTAACATACTTTTAACAAAATTAACCCTACTTAGCATCTGCACTTGTTGTTCTGCATATTTCCTGTGCACTTTCTCCTTTCTGTTCTGTACATATCCTGTGCTCTTTCCTGTGATGTCCTTGATTGTAAATCTCTTTGGTTGAAAAGCATCTGCATAATGTAATGCAATGGTACAGACCCCATTGTCGGCACGATTGTATGTTTTCTGGTTACTACATGAGGACACTGTCTGGTGGTCCATGTTTTACTGTGTGAGTGAAAGCCCAACTGGGAAACTCCGACTTCCATTGTCGTTGTGATAACGCACTCCACAGCACACAAGTGTTCACTGTACACAATTAAATTGCATTTATGCCTCACCCGTGCAAGGGGGCAGCCCCCAATGGCGCCCCAAGGGAGCAGTACGACGGTGCTCATGGTACCTCAGTCATGGAGGAGGATGGGATCAATTGGTCATTTACTCCCCCCACCGGAGTCGAACCGGCAACCTTTGGGTTACAAGTCTGACGCCCTAACAGCTTGCCCATGTCCGCCCTACCCATGAGTGTGTTCTAGTCTGAATTCACACATGTTTATGGGGTGGATGGTGGGGACAACTCTATTCCACTTCTGAGATGATCTTGCAGTCTCCCCACAACTTTATAACAAAGACAATGTGAAAATATTTACTATAGATAATTTGTCCCCACCACTTTTTAAACCAAACCTACACTATTACACATGTCAATGGGCCTTCTGTCATCCGCTGACGGACATATTCTTCCTATTTACAGTCATTGCACATTTTCGGTGCAATATATCATATGCAGCATTTTCACTGGAATGCATCCCAGGCTGCAAAAATGTAGCAGAATGGTTGACAAAGTGCTGCACTTATGTGTGGGGCGGGGGTGGGGGATATTGTATGGAATAGTGGTATTTAGCTGTTATTTACCATAATGGAGTCAAGATGCTTTATCGATCCCCGTGAAAAGTGTGTCTGTGTCTGTGTCTGTGTCTTTCCGTGTGCAGTCCGACACCCCTAATGCCCAGTGTGATGACAGCATGACGCTGTATCGCAAGCAGTCCAAACAGCGGGTGAGTACAACTGTGTGTATGTGTACCAGGGGTGGAACTTGCATTTTTCCCCACCAGTCACGGTGGCAGGTAAATTTCAAAATCTACCAGTCACTCACTGTTTTTACCAGTCAAAGTGACTGGTGGGTTGAACAGTTTACCAGTCACCACTGAAATGTACCCGTCATTGGCAGGTGGACGGGTGCTTATTTCCATCCCTGGTGTGTGTGTGTGTGTGTGTGTGTGTGTGTGTGTGTGTGTGTGTGTGTGTGTGTGTGTGTGTGTGTGTGTGTGTGTGTGTGTGTGTGTGTGTGTGTGTGTGTGTGTGTGTGTGTGTGTGTGTGTGTGTGTGTGTGTGTGTGTGTGTGTACTATTGTCTACCTGTGTGTGTGTGTGTACTATTGTCTACGTGTGTGTGTGTGTGTACTATTGTCTACCAGTGTGACTATGTGTGTGTGTGTGTACTATTGTCTACCTGTGTAATTATGTGTGTGTGTGTGTGTACTATTGTCTACCTGTGTGTGTGTGTGTGTGTACTATTGTCTACCTGTGTGTGTGTGTGTGTGTACTATTGTCTACCTGTGTGTGTGTGTGTGTGTACTATTGTCTACCTGTGTGTGTGTGTGTTTGTGTGTGTGTGTGTGTGTGTACTATTGTCTACGTGTGTGTGTGTGTGTACTATTGTCTACGTGTGTGTGTGTGTGTACTATTGTCTACGTGTGTGTGTGTGTACTATTGTCTACCTGTGTGTGTGTACTATTGTCTACCTGTGTGTGTGTGTGTGTGTGTGTACTATTGTCTACCTGTGTGTGTGTGTACTATTGTCTACCTGTGTGTGTGTGTACTATTGTCTACCTGTGTGTGTGTGTGTGTGTGTGTGTGTACTATTGTCTACCTGTGTGATTATGTGTGTGTGTGTACTATTGTCTACCTGTGTGATTATGTGTATGTGTGTGCGTGAGGGGTGCTCTCATGAGCCTATTCTCCAACTCTGTGCCTGTGCAGGTTACCCCCAAGAAGCTCATCAAGACCCTGAAGGTAGATGCACTTCCTCACACTACACCACCGATACACGTCACACACTACACAACAGATACACTTCACACTAGGGGTGTAAATCACAGCCTTCATGACGATACGATACGATATCGATTTCTTAAATCAGGGATTCGATTATTTTTCGATACTAAAGAATTCCCCACGATACGAAACGATGCCATTCGGTTCAATTTGATTTTTTTCCAATTACTTTTCCACTACTATTGTGTTATGGAGCTAGGGCATTGCACAGGGGCCAGTGATTCGATTCTTTTCGATTCTTAAGAATGCCCCACAATACGATGCGATTCGATTAAATCGCCGGCCGATACTTCCGATACATCGATACATTTCGATTTTATTTACATCCGTACGTCACACTACACCACCGATACACGTCACACTACGCCACCGATACACGTCACACTACGCCACCGATACACGTCACACTACGCCACCGATACACGTCACACTACGCCACAGATAAACGTCACACTACACCACACACACACGTCACACTACACCACCACGTCACACTACGCCACCGATACACGTCACACTACTGCACAGACACACGTCACACTACACCACGATACACGTCACACTACACCACCGATACACTTCACACTACACCACCGACGCAAGTCACACTACACCACCGACGCACGTCACACTACAGCACCGATACACGTCACACTACACTACACCACCGATACACGTCACACTGCACCACAGCATACACGTCACACTACGCCACCGATACACGTCACACTACGCCACCGATACACGTCACACTACGCCACCGATACACGTCACACTACACTACCGATACACGTCACACTACACTACACTACCGATACACGTCACACTACAGCACCGATACACGTCACACTACACTACACCACCGATACACGTCACACTGCACCACAGCATACACGTCACACTACTGCACAGACACACGTCACACTACACCACGATACACGTCACACTACACCACCGATACACTTCACACTACAGGGCTGAAGAAGATGGTTGTGCCAGCCTGGTAATAGTAGACCATGGCATGCATAACGTTGGTCAGTACACATGACTTTGTTGAGTCACCCAATTGGGTACATTTTGCTAGTAAATGCTTGGGCATAATTAATAATAACAATAATAATAACTGTATTTGTGTTGTAAATTTCATACAGGACATGCAGCTCAATGTGCTGAACAGTTAGAGTAACAACAATGTTAAAAACAAAAAATAATTAAATAAGATGAAATAATGAAACCCAAAAATTCACATTTATTACTTAATTACTTGCTCGCTCACTCGCTTGCTTAGCTCAACAAGCATTTGAATTTATGACTTTCAGTATGTATTTTAATTTCCAATTCACTCATTTTATTGTTCACACCATTGAGCCCAGTCTCAGGGAAAATCAACTGTATGCTTCGTGGTGCCGCTACGAGATAGCCTAATTTTTCGTAGTTGGGCAACGCGCACTGTCGTCGAGAGAGGGCGAGAGAGAGCGAGTGAGAGAGAGAGACCACCCGAGCAGCGTGCATTCCGGGAGGGGAGCGCTGTCGTTGTGTCAGCTTCATGCCATGTCTCCCTTCCTCCAACATTGTCCCTAACCTTAACCCTAAACTTAACCGTAAATCACTTGTTTGAAATGTTTGATTACCGTCGTTTCCAGTTAGCCTTCACTCACGCTTGATTGTTGACGTCCGTCCGCATTATTCTTCCCCCCAGAACCAAACTACCCCAATTGTCAGTTCCCCCTTTCGTCACCTAACCACGAGAAACGAGGCTATTCGTAATGGCACCACGAGGCTTGAAGTTGATTTTTTTCTGTTTTTCTCGTAAAGACTTCACGAATGGCCCGAGTTACGGTTGACCATTGACAGTACATGGTTCACACACATAAATGGTTCTCTCTCTCGTGGTTGATCTGATTGCTGTTTCTTTCTCTTTTATTCCCCCCAGAGATCTCACCAGCAGGCAAATGGTATGGTTATTAATATTATGTCTTGTTGTCCTCTCTCCCAGTGTGTTTTGTTAAGCTTGTGACTATGTAAAAGCAACATTCAAGTAATTTTCCTCAAAAATTTAGAATCATGTTTTTTTTAAAGAAAACAACAACCCAAATCTCATTGGTTGATGAGCTTATTACTGAGTGAAAGGCATGATTGTAGTCGTCACCATTCCACCATCTGTGTGTTAGAATTTCACAGAGCAGGTTTGGAGGTAGGGTCCATCTCTCTTTAAGAAGACTTTGCTTTCCAATAGGTGTTAAAAAAGGTGTTTTTTTTAACCGCCATCCTAATGAGTTTCGGATGACCAGTCTGACAAAACTAAATAGAACTAACTTAGTGCATCTTTAAAATTGAGCCATTTGTAGACAATGTGCGTCAGTGCAGAGGTTGTGTGCCCTGTGTATTTGCAGGAATAGAAAATGGAATATTGGCAGTGGTGGAATGACGCCATGGTGTCTGTGCCTGGGTGTCATCGGGGGTAGTGGGCCTACATTTCAGGTGACTAGACCAGTGTTTCTCAACAGGGGTGCCATGGCACCCTGGGATGCCGCGGGCCCCCCTCAGGGGAGCCGCGGAAACGTGACTGATAAATAAATTATGTAATAGAATACATGTTCGTCTAAATTGATAAGTTAATGCTAGTCAGTGCAATCTTTCATCTGCCAATTACGCACAATAAAGTAAATATAGTAGGTCGCCCCAGTCAGCTGCAACTTCGAACGTAGGTCGTGTGACGTCTCCAAATGTGTTATTTTTCTAAGCTTGTGTGGTATCGGATGCGATGCCATGTTACGGCTTGTTGGTTTGGGGTGCCTTGAAATTTTTCATGAATTGAAAGGGTGCCTCGCCTAAAAAAAGGTTGAGAAACACTGGTCTAGAGCAGTGATTCTCAAAGTGTGGTCCGGGGACCACTAGTGGTCCGTGACAGAGCTCAGGTGGTCCGCGAGGGGATTTCTACTTTTCCAAGATAAGCTAGCAGTAGGCTATATTTGTAACATTTTCATGTTTTCAACACAATAAGACAGGTTTATAATGTGAATAAAAAGTAAGAGATCTGCATCAAAATTAGCAGTGTCAAATTAGCACCCATCAACTGCCAATTCAGTTGACAGGTGGTCCCTGATCATTTTTGGGGGGACAAAGTGGTCCTCGGTCTGAAAAAGTTTGAGAAACACTGGACTAGAGTGATGAGAGCACATACAAATATTTGAGGCTGAGTTGGAAGTTGTGTTGCATTAGCCTGGTTCACACCAGAGCCATCTAATAACAGAGTTACGCCACTCCCATAGACCTCTATGGACCAATCTTTCCACAGCAATGGCGGCTCTCATGGAGCCTCACGGAGAGTTAACATGGAAATCCCCATTGACTTTAGTTCTATTAGAAGTTACTTAGTTCCAGGAGGTGGCGGTATAACACAGAAAATGTGGTAAAGGTCATGTAATTTGTTTGTACTTAATCTTTGTTTGGTATGTGATGGTTCTGTGTTAGTTTCCAACGAACAGAAGTTTACTGTTAAGAAACATTTTAATCTACGCGAATCACATCACCAACCGACTTCCTGGTCCCCGGTTTGCGCAACTCTGTTATTAGATGGCTCTGGTTCAGACCAGACGGTGTGTGTGTAGGTAGTGTGTGTAGCTCTGCTCCGCCAGGGGGCGCCAAAGCTACACATACACCGTCTGGTGTGAACCAGGCTAGTGTTGCATACCCCCTTCTGTGTATTCCCAATAAGACTCAGCCCCCACACCCCCACCCCACACACACACACACACACACACACACACACACACACACACACACACACACACACACACACACACACACAGTTATGGGAATAGCAGTTGAACTAGCTGCCGTGTGTGCTTCAACCAGCTGCAGGTCCAAGCAGCCTGGGGGCCCGGAGGCCCAGCAAGTTCTCCCTTGTGGGCTGCCACAAGATCACCCTGGCCTCCCTCGGACAGACCAAGTTCCCCCTCGACAAGGTATCATTATCTCTCTCTCTCTCTCTCTGTCTACTACTTTGTCTTTTTCTATGGCAAATGTGTGTGCAGAAACAGTTTAACATATGTTTTATTCTAACAATGTTTAAAGGTGAATGCTAGGCTGATGGCACATAGAAAATGCAGTAGTTACCATCGAGTATCATTGTGTGGTGCTATGGTCAAAGAGTTATAGCCAGTACACTTGACTTGACTTGACTTGACTTGAAAGCTTTAATGTCCTTAAAAAAGTTTATTTGACTTACAGCACAGCAGAATGGCATAAATACATATAGGCCGATAATAAAAACACATACAGTACAACAAATACACACAATAAATAGCTAGACCTATAAGTTACTATGTAAACTGGTCAAATGCATCCGTTAACACAATAGGAATGTCCATAATGTCAAGATTGTATCTCCCACATCTTGTTCAATTCGTACAAGAGCTCTGTGTGTCTATTTGTTGATCTGCATGTGCACCTATCACCATCAATTTGTGGTGCTGTGCTACAGAATGGCCTATGTATGAGAAAATAATGTATGTGTGTTTGATTTGACCTTCTGTTTGTGCTATAAAGTAGGGATGCAAACGATTAATCGACTAATCGACTTTAATCGATCAATGCGTTAATCGATTAAAAAACATTAATCGCAATTAATCGACAATTCAACTGACAAGAGACCCAGGTGAAATGGGTATGTGAAGAGGGGTGTGAATAGTGGGAATATTTAAATCACCTTTGGATTAAAGAATTGAAATAGAATTAATTTAAATGTGGTATTTTTTTTTATTCGTTAGTAGTTTTTTTTTGAGAAACATTGAGATTTCGGGGGGGAAAATGCAGCCTTATCAATTAAGCGTAAGTTGATCGATAAGGCTATCAACTAATGATTAATGAATTAATCGATAATTTGCATCCCTTAGTACTATAAAGTGATTGTGGTGTTGACACTGGAGTGGTGGTGTGTATTGCACTGTGGAGCGGTGTAGGGCTGGGCGATAAGGAAAAAAACTATATCACGATATGGATTACTTACGATCACGTAACGATATATCTCACGATATAGCACAATTACATACGTTTTCAGTTATTCTCTTTATTTGCACTTTCATGTCGCAAAACAACCTCTCTTATTTTTACAGTTACATGAACTTATAGTGTGTATTGTGACAACATGAAATGTAATTAAATGATATTCAATTGTATACAACTGATAAAATTACTATCACAATATAAACGATATAGGGGAAAGGTCACAATATACACTTTTATATCACGATAACGATATATATCGTCCTATTGCCCAGCCCTAGCGCGGTGTGTTGGTATTTTATAATCTCCCCTCTCCCCCTCCTCCTCTTCCTCCTCTTCCTCTCCCCCTGACTTTCCTGTTTCTACCCCGTGTCTTTCTTTTTTCCCCTCCTCTCATCCTAGATGAAGCTTGATGGCAAAATCAGGAAACTGCTGGGTGATGAGTTTCAGGATAAGGTGTCCACACTAATTTTCCTTTCCGTGCACTCATGCTCACTCACACAATTATAGGCCTGTATTATTTCCACACTTGTGATATGGTTCAACCTAAGTAGTGTCATTGCATGCCAGCCATTTCCAAATTCAGACCAGGGGGTTGCCAGGCTTTTTTCAACGTTTGAGTGTTTTTTCAAGAGCCATAAAAAAAATTGAATTCTTTGTCCATGTGAACAACAAACATACCAGATCAACGTGTTAGGCCCCATCCCCCTTTAAAAAAACGCAATTGACTTGATATCAACTCTTTGAGTGCCATGGACTTGAAAACGAATCTTTTCAGAATGTATGGCACAGAGCCAAAGAGCTATGTTAAGGTTTGGGATCGATGTTTGAAAGCCCATGCACATGAGGGACAACCATTCTATGTACAGTGATCGGCACAGCGCACTATTTTCCTTGAACCATATAGCATTTTACACTTGGTGATCTGTTTCAAATGAAATATTTTGGCCTATGACTGAAAATGTTCATTCATTCACTCTGTAGTTTTAATAGCCTCTTTGTGCAAATGGGCCTACTGGCTTTTTGCTGAAAACACTCAACTACATCATAAAAAAGCCTACCTGGCACTCGACAGCACACAGTGCTCACGGCACACAACACAATTGCATTTATGCCTCACCCGTGCAAAAGGGGGCAGCCCCAAATGGCGCCCCAAGGGAACAGTGCGGCAGGACGGTACTATGCTCAGGGTGTCCGAGTCATGAAGGAGGATGGGGGAGAGCTCTAGTTAATCACGTATGGCGGGTTGGGAGTCGAACAGGCAACCTTTTGGGATTCAAGTCGGACGCCCTAACTCTGGGGTGTCAAACTCAAATCGACTCGGATCTTGGGCCGAAATCCAGTGCTTTTAAAAAAAAATGGATTGAAATTGTGTGTGCATGCACATAATACTCATAGTTAAATTTCACACACATTCTTTCCCATTGTATAGTACAGATGATGACTTGATCATTATCACTGCAGTGACAATAAGGTTTTAACCCAGCTCTATGCGACAATAAGGTTTTAACCCAGCTCTATGCAAAGTGGTTAATGGAGGGAAAGTGACATGACTATGACAAACACACTCCCCCAGTGGGTCAAAGTGCTTAGCAACTTTTATTGTCTATCAGCAAAACTACATTTTGACCAGCCTTTTGGCCTGTTGGCGGGTGTTTATTGTTGGTTTTGTCCCGTACTCAATACTATGTGGTGTACTATTTAGTGAGTGAGTGACCATTTCCAGACTATTTTCTAGTCCAGCAGACCTGTGATGTAAACATGGTCTCTGTGACTGTCTATAGTTTAAAGAAACTCCCACACACTGACCATTTCGCTGTTCTTTCTTTAAAAAACAACGTTTCGGTACCACACCTTAGATGAAGGTGTAGTACCGAAACGTCGTTTATTAAAGAAAGAACAGCGAAATGGTCAGTGTGCGGGAGTTTCTTTAAACTATTGCTGAGTGACCCATGGTGCCATCTCTGACGCACCTGCCAGCTGAGGTGTTCGAAAAAAGCCGAAATTTCTCTGTGACTGTCTGCCTGTGTGCCTCAGGTGCCCTTCCTCTCCCCTCTGGAAGGACACATCCATCTCAACATCGAGAGCAAGTTCCACTCTGAGGTGACGCATCATGGCTTCCTGGTGAGTCTGTGCTGTGGCTACATCTCATTATCCTTCCTCCCATCTCTGCCTGTGGCCTTGTGCTGTAGATGGTGGTAGCGCGCACAGGGCTGGATTAAGATGGTCTGGGGCCCCTAAGCTACAGATTGCTGTGGGGCCCCCCCAGAAAGCAAATTTCGTGACAAATTTACATACAGTGTCATAATCATGTGCTTGGAATTAAGGATAACATGCCTTCCAACTCTACTCAACATGACAGATTATTTTTTAATATTGCACCTTGTCATAGTTCTATAATTTTTCACTTCTGATCAATCGGGGGACCCCCTAGCAGGTCGGGGCACCTAGGCTGCAGCCATATCTAGCCTGTGCATTAATCTGGCCCTGAACGCGCATCTTATGCAAGTCATCACCAACGCCCCCTTAGGAGACCAAACTTGAGCCCCCTCCTTTGCATAGTGTAGGCAGAGTTTGGGGTGTCTTGCTCCAATAGACAAATCCATCTCAACATCGAGAGCAAGTTCCACTGTTAGGGCTTTCAGGCCGACCAGAACGGAGCCAGTGTCGGTGCCCGCACCAGTTATGTCCGGCACTAAAGTCTGCGAACCGTCTGTCTTCATACCGGGCTCTGAACTTTTTCCATACCACGTGACTGTGTTACACGGATGAACCTGCTGACGGCCACGCTGTCGTCACGGTTCGCAGAGAAAAACCTAGTATTTTGCGGTTTGCATTGCGAACCAACTTTCCGGTTGGCGGACGCAAATATCTGTGGCGTGAACACGACGGTCGGTTCACGATTAGGTGCGGGAACGGGCTCCAGCACGGTTCTCAGTCGGCCTGAACGCGCTATCCGAGGTGACGCATCATGGCTTCCTGGTGAGTCTGTGCTGTGGCTACATCTCATTATCCTTCCTCCCATCTCTGCCTGTGGCCTCGCCAAAGAATTGTCTATTGGAGTAGGATGCATCAAGCCCATATGTTTCCTGGAATACTCCCCTCTGCGTCTTGTGCCTGTAGACCATGTTTCTCAACCCTGGGGTCGGGACCCCATTTGGGGTCGCCTGGAATTCAAATAGGGTCACATAAAATGTCTGAAGGTGTGTGAAAAAAGAATACTGATGAATATTACTAATTAATATAACTATAAATAGTCAATATCCTCTTTGAAACACTACTGTACTTACAATCTTAGATTGTCCTTAAATATCTATAGGTTTAACCTGTGATGGGAATGTTCGGGCAGTGAAAGTTCTATAGAATTCTGGGCGTCATTCAATACAATATGGAATTGTAGAATCTTGCACTGTAGAACGCATTCTTTTTATAGAATGCTCAAAAACCTACACTCTTAATACTCTACAACTTGTGTAGCTCAGCCATGTTTTTGTTTTTGTTGTGAAAAAAACGTGTATGTGGTCCCCAGAAATTTGGGATGACAAAATGGGGTCCCATGCCAAAAACGGTTGGGAACCACTGCTGTAGACCATGTTTAAAGGATAACTTCAATACAACAGCAATATTGGAATTGGCTGGTCACACTACCCTTGACCTGTCAGTACCCGGTGATGCTGCATTTTTCGACTCTGCCCTTTCCGAGATCTGAGCTATTCTAGTGGGGGGGTTAGATTTTGTTTACATTAAAAACGTTCTCCAAATATTATGCCAAAAGATATCGCTGTTTGCTAGTTGTCTGCTGATGTTGCATAGCTTAACCTTTTGGATGTTATTGGGAGTAAATCAAGATGTTTTTTTGAAATGTAAACAAACGCCTGCCACCATTGACCAGGATCTCAGAAAAGGCTAAAGGGGGGAAAAATTCTCAGGTACTGACAAGTTAAGGGTAGTGTAAACATACAACTGTATGTTGAAGTTGGCTGAAGTTATCCTTTAAGGATATCAGTCTGGCTTATCTACATGTGCTCCTTCTGCCTGTAGACCATGTTTAAGGACATCAGTCTGGCTTATCTACATGTGAAGAGTTCAGATGCAAAACCCCCTAATTGCATATTTTTAAATTTTATTTATGTAATATAACTATTTATATGTATTATCAAGTACATGAATGTAAACCAAACCAACAACGGGGTTCTCTAAAAATATAGAATTGCAGGTCTTCAGAAATGGAGTTGGGGGTTTTGCATCTGAAGTCTTCATGTGCTCCTTGTGCCTGTAGACCATGTTTAAGGACATCAGTCTGGCTTATCTACATGTGCTCCTTGTGCCTGTAGACCATGTTTAAGGACATCAGTGGCCTGGGCTCCTGGCATCGGCTCTTCTTCGTGCTGGCCGACTCCTGTCTGCACTACTGGAACCACCCCAACGAGAGGGACAGCAAGGTGAGTCACTTGCAAAGCCCTACAAAGGCCAAGTGCCGAAAAATACCTCACATTTTTTAAGATAAGATAAACTTTTATTGTCTGTTTGTACAGAAATTTGTCTTGCATGACACTTCTCCACAATCCACATGTAAATGCACATTAAAGACACACAAAACACAACATGGCCTATATAGTCTAGTCGTCTAGGTCCATAAGCTGTTAGGGCAGCACAGTCTAATAAAAGTTTAAAAAGTTACTAAGTTAAGTTACTAAAAACATACTGGCCTGCCAAACACTGTTGATCCAATAGCAATCGCTCTAAAATGAGACATATATTGATTAATTGAGGACCTCCAGATGATATGCTGATCCCTGAACTGAAAAAAAGGATGTTTGACATTCACCCCCTGTGGTTCTGGATGCCTATGCTGTGTGCATTGTATGGAAAATACATGAACTATGACTCTTAACAGCTCAAAGGCCAGTAGATCGTAGCAGCCAATGAAATCAAATTGAAACCATATGTTGTTGATTTCATTGGCCGTCGTCCGACATACCGTAATTTGCTCCACATTTGCATCGAGTGATTAAATATACCTCAGCTTTCCCCATTTGCCTTCGCTTCACTTCACTTGCGTTCACCCACATTGCCAATGCATTTTAACCATTAGATTTCTTCACCATATGACGTTCGTGTCTCTGGGTGTCTTTGCTCTTGCAGCCTGCAGAGGGCAGTATCGCCCTTGCCAACTTCAGGGGCCAGTCTGTGAGGCCGGTCAAATCGGGCTCCTGTGCACGACCTTTGACCTTTGAACTTGTCAACGACACTCAGGAGGAGGAGGCTGAGGACGCTTCCGCACTAAACAAGTAAGTCAGACCAAACTTACATTACATACACACACACAAAACACACAGAATGTGTCTGAAGTCTGCTCCTCCTCCTGCTATGTCTCCTCCCAATTGACCCGTTCAGAATCGACGTCCTCACTGAATGCGTGCACATCGTTGACTCACACATCGGAGAGGTTTTAAGGGTATTACGAGAGACTCCACTCTTACGGGTGGTACTGCACTCTAGGGGCGCCAACGGATGAGTGCAGACTCCATTCAGAATGAATAGGCTACGCTCTGTCACTGATAGGGGAACTGCAGGCATGGGTAACATGGGAAGTGGGGAGGCTGAATGTAAAACTGGCTGTAAACACACACACATACGAACAGACAGTGCAGACCTAAAGAGAGAAGACCTACTGTCCTGAAGTGTGTACGTTGATAACTGTACTTTTCGGAATCTCTATTTTTTGTTATGCTATTGAGAGGGAAGAGGCTGTTCCAGAAGCATATGAGGGCAGTCATGGGTGAGCGGTTAGGGCGTCACACTTGCATCCCAGAGGTTGCCGGTTCGACTCCCGACCCGCCAGGTTGGTGGGGAGAATAATCAACCAGTGCTCTCCCCCATCCTCCTCCATGACTGAGGTACCCTGAGCATGGTACCGTCCCACCGCACTGCTCCCCATGGGGCGCCACTGAGGGCTGCCCCCTTGCACGGGTGAGGCATAAATGCAATTTCGTTGTGTGCAGTGTGCAGTGTTCACTTGTGTGCTGTGAAGTGCTGTGTCACAATGACAATGGGAGTTGGAGTTTCCTTTAAAAAAAAAATAAAAAAAAAAAAGATGTTTGTTGTTACAAGACATTAAACTAATGACTGGACTGAGGACATCATCAGGAACGGCTGTGTCTGTGGTACCCACTGCATATCTGAAGTTATCGTGACCATCCATTTTCTTATTTTGGAAAAAACACCTTGGTAGTTTCTGTACAAATGAACGGTGCATGGTCGATTTAGCTCCAATGATGCACACGCAGCCAAATTATGTCATATCTGTTTACAAACCGTCAACGGGTCTATAGTGTGTTTAATGTCTTATCTCCTGCAGTGAGGATGTGAATTCAGTGCCATGTGTCTACAGAACAGTGTGTGTTTAATGTGTGTCCTCTTGATGTCGTGTGTGTATGAGTGTTCTTACGAAAAGTGAGGTTTGATGATGATTTGTAATATGTTACTCTTGTGATGTGTAATTTGACTTCTCTTGAAGTTTGTGTATTTTATTACATGTGTGTATTGTGTGTGTGTGTGTGCGTCCTTGCGTTGTGTGCCAGGCGCTGGTTTGCGGCGGACACGGCTGAGGAGCGTGGGCTGTGGATGGAGAGGCTTAACCAGGCCCTGCTGGACCTCAGCACCTGGACCCCTCCGGACCAGAACCAGAACCAAGACCGGGCCTCAGGGCACAGAGGCACCCAGGCCCGCAGCAGCAGCATCAGGGAGAGCATGCTGTAGTGGCTTACACACACACACACGCACACGCACACACACACACACACACACACACACACACACACGCACACGCACACACACACACACACAGCAGCATCAGGGAGAGCATTCTGTAGTGGCTTACACACACACACCTACTGTACACATTGCACACACATACTTACACACACAAATGGACTCGTATGAATCCATATTTTTCTACCGCCCAACACTTATCCTCCTCTCCCTTCACGGAAATCCTCCCAAGCCAAGCCAAGCCAACAGCTTTGGAGCTCAGCCAGAAGAGGGAGACTGTCTGTAGGGTCTGCTACTGCTTTATCAATGATGACTTATTATGTCCACAGCAACCCTTGGGATGAAACACGCGCACGCACACACTGCACACGCACACGCACACGCACACACACACACACACACATTGCACACGCATGCACAATTAACTGGAACAGGAGTAGAGTAGAGTAACTTTATTGATCCCCAGGAGGAAATTAAGGACTGAAGGGGAAAATGTATTGTTCAAAAAAAGAAAAAAAAACGAATTTGTTAAGGGATACTAGGAATAAAACAAATGAATGACACTACTAGGGAGAGATACAGCAGTTGACCATTCAGTTATTTCACTACAGTGCCATCTAGTGGCAATTTATTTTACTACGCAATGACATTAACCTAGGCATAAAACTGCAAAGATGAAGTGATTTAGTTATGTTGGAAATCAGAAAAGGGAAGAAGAAATAGAACAGATTTTCCGTTATGTAGCCATAATTATAAATTAGTTTATTGTACATGGACATTTTGATGTGTAAACGTTGGAGAAACAAAGACATATAAGATGAAGCCAAACTTGTTTTATATCGTGCAATACATTTACTGCCTTGTATGTTTTCATGTAATCAATATAATGTTTTGTATTGCATTCTAAAAGTAGTGTATGCTGCTTGTTATCGGCTCAGTTAGGTGGTTTTGGAGTGAGCACAGGCCCCAATCATGGGATGCGCCCTCTGGTGCATAACTTTGTTCGCTTTTGCCAAACTTTGGGAAGCAATGGATTCAACTGCACTATATATTTTGGGAAGCAATAGTTTTTACTGCACTACATACATGTATTTGGGATGCAATAGATTTGACTTCATTACCTATTTGGGAGTGGAAGTACTGTATACAGTTGTAGCCTGACTACATAAAATGTGTTGGGACATTGGGAGTGGATGCAACAGCCATTTAGTGGCGTGTTGTAGCTGTTGCATCTGCATACTCTGGTATTTAGTCTAGATGATTGAAGGGCTGCTCCTAAACTTAAAAGTGGGACTTTGTGAAGGAGAATCTGCAAAAGGGCAGATTGAAGTCTGGGGTTGAAGATTTGTTTTCCTATATTTATAATGATTCCTCATTCTGTGTCTGTGTGTCTTTTTTCCAGATCTGTATCTATATTTGCTATTTTTGTGACTTCTGTAATAGGTATGACTTCCTTTGCTGTCCGATGTATGTGTTGTGTTCATGTCAATAAAACACCTATCTATCCAGACCTTTATTTGAAGGGGTCTTTCTTTTGGCCCTATTTGCAAATTAGTTGTGCAGAAAAATGAACACTGAACAACCATGTGGTTTTGTTGTGGCTGTGTGGATACATTGTCTACAAATTACATTACATTGCATTTCATTTCATTTGGCAGACGCTTTATAACCAAAGCAACTTTCAAAAGAATCTCATGAGGTTTGTCATTTCGAGTCTTTGAGTCATCATGTGACTACTCAGTTGAGTTTAATCTGACTTGAGTAAATGGGCACATTTCCTGGAAATAAGGTGGAACTTTTATGGTAGAGTGGAGACGCCTTATTGAAGCAACATTACCTCCCTGGCAGCCAATATACTGTAGTGTAATTTCAAATGCAAGATACAGGCTTGATGGGCAAAACATAAAGAACAAATCTCCGTATGCCCATTCTGCTATTCTATTAATTCTATTAACTTTAACATCATCACATTTTCACATTTTGAATTGAAAACAAACACCTTAAGTCACAGTCTGGTTGATCACCCGTTTCTATGTTGGATCTGAACTAGCCCACCAAACTCTCACTAGAGCTCCAATGCTTGTGACCACTGAACTCACTGTTAAAGTGAAGACTGACTGTGAACAACCCAGGGATATGTTCATTCCAAATACTAAAATGCGTTACATCCATGGCTGGTGATGGAAAGCGATAGGCCAGTTGTTTTAACACATTCCATTATGACTCATGTCGGGGGCATTATTTATTTATTTCCGCCTATCCCGAGCTGCGTGCTAAAACGCCTTACCCAGCAATAATGCGCACATGCTGCCTGTTGTGTTCGGCAGTGACCACAGCGGATTCCACCGCTGCGCTTGGAGACGGCACGCGCGCGCTATGGAACTGCCTCTGCGCGCTCTGTCCACGGATCTGGCAACCTGCCGCTCGGTAAACACGGAGTTAAGCGAGCTTGGCTCTCTGGAGTTCATCGATGATCCGCAGGCAGAAATTGTGGATGAGTCCCCCCCAGGAACTCCGCCAATTGGTAATGACATTGCCATTCTCTCATTTGGTTTTCAAGCGTTTTGAAAATACTTGCGTTGAAGCGTGATGCCGTTTTTTGGTTTTGGGAACATTGGGTCTGCACCCCCCTAGAAGAAGTGTGTTTTGGTGAGGTGATAACGCCAGTGGCTGCATGATGAAATTAACTACAGTAAAATGCTGTACTCGTTCAGAGTAAAAGAGCACGAGTTCGTCTTCACGAAGTCTACAGTTTTTTTATCATTGAACTGTTAAAGGGTTGTTTTATGATCTTACATCTAATCGAATTTGCGATGTGAAAACTACTGACAAAGCTGTCCCATCTCGCTATACATTGTTGTAACACATTGTATCGGAATTTGTACCAGCAGCAACCGAAGCTCCATGTGTGTGTGGTGTGCTGTTTTGGTATGACGTGAATGAATGAGTATTAGCGCCCATTCATA
>NC_085860.1:54757537-54772537 GCF_034702125.1 Engraulis encrasicolus | reverse complement strand
AGGTGATAAAAAAGTAAAAATACATCTGACGAGTGCTTCTTTATTCATTTATGTCTCAAGTTTGAGTTTATTCATTGACAACATTAAGCCCTCAGTTCACGCTTCCCGATTGTTTCAGAGATATAGGACATGTGGTATGCAGAGATTAAAGGGCTGTTCATACCTGCCCGGGTATTTTGATAAACATAGACCGTTCCCTTCGTGTGCCTATCACTTACATACAAACAGAGGTGTTTCCTCTGAAAACGAATCTTCCTAAAAACTCGTGCAAAAGAGATTTCTGTAAAACCTCAGGTGAGCTTTTGTACTGTGTATAAACAGAGGAAAACAGAGACTTGAATGGCACCACAGACTTCATGTATTTCTAACAGAGACTTGAATGGCAACACAGACTTCATGTATTTCTAACAACTCTCGTCTCGGCAGCATATTTATACAGATTTTGCCGATGGTGTGAACAAAGATATTTTGGTAAACTCGGGTATGTATAAACCTAAGACATGTGGTGGAGACAGAGGCAGTGACAGAGACTGTGTGTGTTCCAATATGCGACCTTGCCTCCTCCACTTGTGATTGTCTCCTCGCCCCACCTCCTGGCCCCTCTTCCGTGGAGAAAACGATAAAGTTTCCCAGCTGTCAGCCAAGTCACAACAACTTTTGAGGGACTCTTTTTCATTCACCATCCCAATTGCAAATGAGAAGGCTTTACAATTGAGCTTTTGCAAGATATTGAAATACAATGCTGTTGTCAGTGATGTCATCATGACATATTACTTCCTGGTACGAGGAGACAAGCACAAGTGGAGGAGGCAAGGTCGCATATTGTAACGCACTAAGACATGTGGCGAGGAAGCAGACTCAGAGACATGCAGTTGCCAGGCTGACTATGCTGTTTCTTCCATCCTGACAGCCAACAGACCTCAAGGGCACTGCCTGCCTCGGGAAGATGAGCACATACCTCAAGGGCACTGACTGCCTTAGGGAGATGAGCGCTGGGCATGTGAAAGGGGCACTGACTGAAGATGAGCGCTGGGCATGTGAAAGGGGGTGGGCAGCCTTCTCCCTGCAAGCCAACAAACCTTAAAGTGATACTGTCCCATTTTTGGAAATAAGCTTATTTTACACCTCCCCTTGAGTTAGATAATAGGGTTTTACTGTTCTCCTATACTTTCAACCATTCTCTGGGTATGGCAGTGCAAATTTTACCTCCAAGCCAGCAGTTAACATTGAGTCCTATGAGACCAGCTGGCGGCTAACTGGTCTCATAGGACTCAATGTTAACTGCTAGCATGGAGGTAAAATTTGCACTGCCATACCCAGAGAACGGTTGAAAGTACAGGAGAACGGTAAAACCCCATTATTTAACTCGGGGGGGTAAAATGAGCTTATTTCCAAAAACGGGGCAATATCACTTTAAGGGCACTGACTGCTGTGCTGAAGCATTGGGCGTTGGGCGTTGGATGTTGGGCATTGAACATGGGCATTGAGCATGGGCAGAGGCGTGGGGAGGCATGGGCGATGGGCGATGCGAAGGGGCAGTGGAGTGGTTATGTAAGCCATTAGTTCCAACATGCAAGCATAATTCAATTCCGTTGTTGATCTGCAGAGACGTGCCACTGTGTTTATTTTTATCCAAGGCTGAGGACTGGCGGACAAGCCAGAGACAGCAGCACCACGCAGAATGAGCTGTGTGTGTGTGTGTGTGTGTGTGTGTGTGTGTGTGTGTGTGTGTGTGTGTGTGTGTGTGTGTGTGTGTGTGTGTGTGTGTGCGTGTGCGTGCGTGCGTGCATGTGGATGCTGGAGTGAGGGTGACAGAATCTATTGGGGATTGCACATTGCACATATGTGGGACTTTGACCCCTATGTGCTAGGCTGTAGGAACTGAAGTGAATTACACACACACACACACACACACACACACACACACACACACACACACACACACACACACACACACACAATGTATGATGTACGTCTGATACATACAACATGACACAGCTCCATGTGAGCTGCATGTGGAGACGTGTGTGTGTGTGTGTGTGTGTGTGTGTGTGTGTGTGTGTGTGTGTGTGTGTGTGTGTGTGTGTGTGTGCGTGTGCGTGTGCGTGTGTGTGTGTGTGTGTACTACACACCAATCTACCTTTGTGAGACCACTGCATGCTGGGACCTTCGCTCCATGTGGGGCCCAAATCCTGGACCCCACATGTTTTGACCCCTTTTGCTGGGGTAGTTTTGTTGTTACTGGTAAAAGTAAAAGTGTGTGTGTGTGTGTGCGCGTGTGTGCACGTGTGTGTGTGCAAGTGTGTTTGTGTGTCCATGTACCATGTACTGTATGTGTGTGTCCATATATGTGCAAGTGTGTGTGCGTGTGTGAGTGTCCGTATGTCTCAATTCACGCACTTGTTTCAGTGCACTGACAGTCAGTGCACAGTGCACACAGTGCACTGAGGTCTTCAGTACATAGTGTCGTGAAAAAAATTGAGCACTATGCACTGTGCCCTCGCTGGAAGTGGCGGCTGAGCATGGCATTAGCTCTCCAAAATATCGGTCGGCTACTGTTTACAATGCACAACTTCTGGTGCTTGTATTTACATTTCCTTTACCCCGAAGGGCAACAATCACACATACAATACTTTGGTTGGCATGAAAAGGTTAGTGTCTCAGCAACATTACTCACAGAATTAGGAGATAAAACTCTTCTACTGAACTGAATGCCGCGTTTCCTCCGTGTCATTGTCAACATGCCGGCCGTTTAGTGCGTGCAGTGTCCATCATTCAAGCACTGTGTATTTCCAGCATTGTTAGGGGATCTTTCAGTGCACTGGCTCAACTGACATTTTCAGCGTGAGCGCCCTAGGCACTGAAACACAGTGCCAGAAGTGCCAGAAGTGCACAAGTGCGTGGATTGAGACACGGAGTTCGTTACAATATGCAACCTTGCCTCCTCCACCTGTGCTTGTCTCCTCGTACCAGGAAGTAATATGTCATGATGACATCACTGACAACAGCATTATATTTCAGTACCTTGCAAAAGCTCAATTGTAAAGTCTTTTTCTCATTTGCAATTGGGACGGTGAATGAAAAACAGTCCCTCAAAAGTTGTTGTGGCTAGGCTGACAGCTGGGAAACTTAATTGTTTTCTCCAGGGAGGAGGGGCCAGGAGGCGGGACGAGGAGACAAGCACAAGTGGAGGAGGCAAGGTCGCATATTGTAACGCACTCACGGGGTGTGTGTCTATTTGGGCACTGCTTAAGCGCCTGCAAACCCTTACAGCAGCAGTCATCACCTCTCATACACAGATTTTCTCAGCTTCCTCATTCACTGAAGGTCCCCCTTTAAACACGTTTCAACACTAATTGTGCTTCTGGTGGAAAATGATGCAGTCACACAATGAAATTTGATTGACTTGGGAAGATTGGACTTAGTAATTTATTCATGCGGGATAAGAAAAGAAGAATAGGGGCCAGGTAATCTGAATGAAATAATCACTGTGCATTGTGCCGCGCCTGCCTCAGTGTCAAGTGTCACTGCAGCCAAAGGATTTCTAGGAAAAGTTAAAAAATGCATGAGTACACTGTGCAATAGAACAACACAAAAACACAGGGAACAATATCACACTGTAACACACACACACACACACACACACACACACACACACACACACACACACACAGACACACACACACGCACACACACACACAGAAAGAGAAAGAGAGAGTCAGAGAGAGAGAGGGGGGGGGGTCATCAAATGCATCATATTTGACAGGGAACTGAAGAGAAGGAGCCTTGCTCCACAACAGTATCTGCCTGTCAGATCATCACAGCAGGGGTATCAGGTAGCCACCACTGCAGTTATGGATGAGCAAAGCTTTTTACTCCGCTAGATGCTACAGGAGAATGTGCATCGTTTCACTGAATGCATGACAAACGAACGGCGAATTAACTTCATTAGCCTACTTTGAATGACTCTTATTACATGCATTAGGTAGCCTACACATGGACACAAGGTGACATGCATAGCACTGCCTAGTATTCTCTAATCTGTTAAGACATGCCCCCTGTTATAAGTTTGCTGTTGCCGGAATAGCAACGGCCAAGTCATAACATGTTATTAAAGGCAGTTCAGTCAATTTCGGCTCAGCCCTTTCCGAGACATGAGCTATTCTAATGGGGTCAGCTGTTTACATTGAAAAAAAATTAACATAGGCCTGCTCCAATTTTTTTCCCAAAAGGTACCGCTGTTTGCTAGTTGTCTGCTGATGTTGCATAACCTTTTGGATGTTTTTGGGAATAAATAAAAAAAAATTTTTTTTATGTAAACAAAGCGCTGCCCCCATTACAATGACAAAGATCTCGAAAAAGGCTGAAGAAGGGGGGGGAAACCTCAGGTACTGACAAGTCCAGGGTAGTGTGAGTATTACAACTGCAAGTTGAAATTGACTGAATTGGTCCTTTAAAGTGTTGTCATCCATGACTATAACCCGGCCAGGTCCACTGGCAGAACAGTGCCCATGAGTCTACTAGGGCTAAAACTTTATTGTATCGAACTGAGAAATCGTGACACGCAGTGCCATGGAAACTATATTGTGGTGCAAGAAGGCAGAATCGTGATACACCCTATCAAAGTTCTGTTACCCACAAGTTCAGAATACTACTGCATGATATGAGGTGATAGTCCTTTCAAGCTTCATATCACCATTATTATTATTTTTAAACTTCTTTTTTATTTTCATAGCCTGTTTTAATCTATTCCACATATAACCTATTGTAGTTATTTTATTACATTGGTAAATGTGAAAAAGTACATTAATGAATTTAAAGAAATAATTTAAAACATTGTGGAGTGTATCAAACCGTGAGTAAAAAATCGTGATACGAAGCTCCACACAGACGTCAAATTGATTTCCGTGCCCATCACAGCAGGGCAATTGTTTTTATTTAAATGCAAAAACATTTGGAAGAAGAAAAAAACTGACAACAAAACTCTGGCTAGCAGAAAAGTTAAATGGCTAGTGACTCAGGAAATCCACTTGCCACAGTGACCGCCTAGTGAGCAAAAAAGGTAACGTTAAGAGATTCTTTAAGTATATAGAGATATGCCAACATAATAGGTTTCTATGGGCACCTAACGTGACCAGGTTCCGGTCTGCCTAAAGGGGCGTGTCATAATACTCCTACAATGAATAGAACAGTCCTTAGGTCTGCCTAAAGTGGGATTTTCCCCCCTCCCCCTTGCAACAGTAGAACCCGGAAACAATGGGCCAAGCGAACCTCTCTCTCTTATCTACTCTCTCTGGTAACGTTAAGCCCTGGTGCCGATATCCTGAAAGAAGGAGGATCTTCATAGCCATACAGTATTCATGACATCTGGCCTTGCCAATGCCAGACACATACAACCTGATATTGGCATCAGGAGGCGCTTAAAAGCACACAGTCTGCCAACGCCCTTCCCAAAGTGCCCAGTTAAATGCCAGTGCTGTCAGACCGTGAAAGCATCCCATGCAGCCGCACAGGAGCCTTTTTAATACTGTGTGTGTTAGTAGCCCACTAAGATATGCTACTGACTGGCAGGGGTCTTTGTGTGATGGATTTTATTAGTATATAGATGGTAGTCTCGCTATTGCGGCTACAAAGTCAATCAGACCAGTCATTCCTCTGACTACCAGCCAGCAGGGCCAATGACAGAAGTAGTTCAAAGGTAGGAAGGCTGGAGGGCTGCAGTGTTACTCTGGTCTCCCTCAGCTCTCCTCTCCGCTCCTCCCGGCCCATCACCTCTCATTGCTCCTCTCCTCTCCACTGATTTATTTGTCCTCTCTTCTACTCCCTCTCCTTTCCTCTCCTCTCCTTCTGCCTCCTTTCCTCTCTTTTCCCTTCCTTCCCTTTACTTTCTTTTCATTTTCTCTCCTCTCCTCTCCTCTCCTCTCTCCTCTCCTTGCCTTACCTGCTCTCTCCTCTCCTTTCCTCTCCTCTCCTCTGCCCCCTCTCCTCTCCTCTCCTCTCCTCTCCTCTCCTCTCTCCTCTCCTTGCCTTACCTGCTCTCTCCTCTCCTTTCCTCTCCTCTCCTCTGCCCCCTCTCCTCTCCTCTCCTTCTGCCTACTCTCATCTCTTGTTCACTCCTCTCCTCTCATCTTTCTCCTCTCCACTCCTCTCCTCTCCTCCACTCTCCTCTCCTCTCCTCTCCTCTCCTCTCCTCTCTGACTCTCCTCTCCTCTCCTCTCCTCTGCTCTCTTCTCCTCTCCTCTTTCCTCTCTCCTCTCCTCTCCACCTGCCTCCTCTCATTTCTCCTCTCCTCTCCTCTCCTCTCCTCTCCTCTCCCCTCTCCCCTCTTCCCTCCTCTCCCCTCTCCTTTCCTCTCCTCTCCTCTCCCCTCACCTCCTCTCCTCTCCTCTCCTCTCCTCTCCTCTCCTCTGCTCTCCTCTCCTCTCCTCTGCCCCTCCTCTCTCCTCTCCTCTCCTTTTCTCTCCTCTCTCCTCCTCTCCTCTCCTCTCCTCTCCTCTCATCTCCTCTCCCCTCCTCACCAACCCCTCTCCTCTCCTCTCCTCGCCTCTCCTCTCCTCCCCTCTCCTCTCCTCTCCTCTCCTCTCCTCTCCTCTCCTCTCCTCTGGCCATGCTCCACTGGAGTGAGACTGTGAGGTGTGGAGTGCCACACTAGGGTGTCATCCAGGTAATTGGATTCGTCTCCTCTCCTGTGTCCACACCTGTGCTCTGTACTGGCCTCCACTCAAATAATGAAGTAACGTCTGGCACTGAAACTAAGTTTGTCACGCACACACAAAGTGGGTGTTTCTTATGCACTATTCAAGTAGTGGTCATTCCCAGGCAGGGACTGATTAAAAATTCATAGGCCCATGGCCCTAGCCAGGCCGCGCCCTCCTAGTGACACAACACCTTCGGCGTTGCAACTAGTCAGGTCAAGAGCAATGCAAGTACTTTCTGAGTTCCCGCAAATACGGGAACTCCTCTCACTTTGTCGGGAAGCAAACAACCATAAGCAAATCAAGGGAGGCAGGTCAACCATGCCGTTTGGGAAATGTTAATTGTTATGCTCTTGGTCAGACCAAGTCTCAAAGAGATTTGAACGGCGATGATAATCAGGCTAGCATGGCCCGGCTTCAGAGACCGGATGTTGTTGGTGGTTTGGGGGTATGTTCCCTGAGAAAATGTGAAATACAGTTGTCAAAAGTGTGATTTTAATACAAATATGAAAAAGGGAACATTGAGGCTTGAAAGAAGACAAATCCGTGGTACGCACTGATGAAGGCTTGATAGCAGAAACGTGTTGGCTTTTGGACATGGTGGTAATATAAATAAATAATGAGACTTAAGTTTGTGAGTGCAGATTTTTCTTCTTTCAGTCGATACCTTTTATCGCGCACCCAAAGACATTCATTTTTTCCAAGAAGTTGAGCGCATCCTCTGACAAAACATTGAGGCTTGGCCTTCAGGGCCCCCTTGACTCTTGGGCCCGTGGGCCTGAGCCCTGTAGTCCAGTAGGCCGGTGCAGTAATCCATTCCACGTCTTGAGTTTTACAATAGCCATTTCATTGCTGGTGGGGGAATGGGCATACGATACGATTACGATATGATTACGATTACGATTACGATACGATATGATACGAATTTACTTTATTGTCAGTTTTCACCAAAATTCTTTTTGCGTCCCTGAGCAACACTCGCTTAGTAAGACGGGACATACACATAACATCACATCACAAGACTATTGCGCAACTGACAAAAAAACAAAAACAAAACATACAAAAAACAGAGGACACAGGCCTATATACAGACATACATGCATACATACAACCCACATAACTTGAAAGTTCTGGAGTGATAACTCTACATGGAGTAATAACTATGCAGTCTTATGACTGATTTAACAAAATAATTGAGTGATGTATGAAAGCATGTTTAAATCTGTTGCGGTTGAAGCGAGGAACTCTGAAATGCCTACTTGAGGGTAATGGCTAGTATTCTTGGTAAAGAGTGTGTGTGTGATGTCAGTAGAGATGCAAGTGGCCAGTCGGAGCATGCTTTTGTTATGAGCTTCCTGAGCATGCTGTGGTTGGTGGCTGTGGTGGTTGTGGTGGTGGGTTTTGGTCATTATGGCCTCTTTAGTGCACCAAGATATATATTGAACTCTCTACCGCAGGGGTTCCCAAGATATTCCAACCTATTCAGAGCACACCTCGCTCTGACCCAATAGCCAATAAAACTCAAATAAATAGATTACAGCAACACACGCGTCATGAGCACATTGCCAATGGGGACTCGGGTCCAAGTGGAACTCCTCAGAGCTCCCGCTCGGCTAACCCTGGAGGTCTCTCTCTCTCTCTCTCTTTCTCTATAGCTCTCTCTCTCTCTATCTCTCACCGAAACTAATGCATGCACACACACACACACGCACACACACACACAAACAAACAAACATATGTATGTGCGCATGCACGCACGCGCCAACACACACGCACACACACTCACACACACACACACACACACACACACACACACACACACACACACACACACACACACACACACACACACACACACACACACACACACACACACACACACACACACACAGGGATGTGAGCAGTACTCAGTGCTCTGTTAAAAGTCTGCATTACTCCACTGATGATTATAACATGGCGGCCGGTTTCCTGAGATTATTAGACTTGGGGGAGGAAGGCTTTTCATGTCTTTGCTTTTCATTTCTTTGCCTATAAAGTTTATAGTGTGTGTGTGTGTGTGTGTGTGTGTGTGTGTGTGTGTGTGTGTCTGCGTGCATGCGTGTGTGCACGTGTACATGCATGCGTGCAAAAGTTGGTGATCTGGAAGGTCTCTGAGGGTCACATAATGAAATAATGAAGAAACTTTTATGTCCAGCCAAAATCCCTGTCTGAGGAGGACTGTGTGCCGTAAATATGGGCAGTATATCCAGCTCATTAAAAGGCACTGAGGAGACACTAAAGATGGCCTTGGGCCTATGGGTCCACTCTACTTGCTTGACATGTCTTCATTAAATCAACTCTATATGGAGTCGTCATAATAAAATAATGTTTCCAAAATCGTTTCAGTGATTCATCACCGGATGAAAGGCACTTCTGAACTTGCTTTGCTGCCCTCCATAGGCTATACCCAGAAGTGACTTTGCATTAGGCAAACCTATAGGCAATTGCCTGAGGCCCCGATCAAATCGGACCTCCATAGGGGCCCCAACTATCACACCAGTCGTGGTAAACACACAAATAGGTAGGTAGGCTTGACCTTAATTGCACTTATGTAAAGTAAACGAAGATAGAGACAACACACTAAAATAGTAGCCAGGATGCGCCCTCCTAGTGACGCAACACCTTCAGCGGATCGAATCTCGATTGCAAGTCTATGATAATCAGGCAACTGAAATAGCGCCAAAACACAGAATTTTACAGTGACTTTTGAGGGCCCCGTCTTTATATTTTTAGCTAGGGCCCCAAAATAGCTAGATCCACCCCTGGCTACCAGTGGTTCCCAAACTGTGGGTCGGAGTTGAGTATAGAGGTTTTTTTTCATAGCAATAGGCTATACAGTAATGCAATGGTTTTTTTGTACTGCCAAATAGGCAGTGGGGTTTATCTTTGTGTTGTTTTTGTGAAAAAGACATAAAAAACTTTCTGTTTCTGTTTGTGTATTGTGGGAATGAAGTTTTTCCAACTTATGTCACAGTATCCATGCAATCCAGAACAAAAAAAGTCCAAGTTACTGGGAGAAATTAGTTTTACCCTGTGCCCAACAGTGTTTTAATGGGTCTGCAAATGTGTATTGTAGTGACTGTCTGTGTGTGTCATTTGACGACAAAATGAGGTTTTTAGAAGAGAGTACATTGTTTTGAGACAAGTCGTGCATTTTTCAGAGGTAGTGAAGAGTTTGGCCCGTTGTGTGTGAGGTTTGGAGATTTGTGTGTAGAGTTTTGAGAATTCGAAGACCGAATCAGAAAATTGTGTGTAGGCAATCGAGAAAAACTGTAATAAACAATCAAGCAATGCCTGATGAAGGTCTAGTACCGAAACATTGTTTATTAAAGAAAGAACAGCGAAATGGTTAGAGTGCAGGAGTTTCTTTGGGGTGGTTCAGTGCACAGTTGTCCAGTTTCGATATTGTAACCATGAATCTTTAGCATGCGTTTGTATTTTCTAAACGTGAACCGGGCTAGTAGCCAGTGTTTCCTGTTCAATATGTGAGGACAGGAGCACCACATGAGATCAAACACAGTGAAATGAAATTAGCAATAACTCAGGAGAGAAAGAGTGAAAGTGTGATTGTTTTTCTCACCGTGCTTCCAGGCATCTTCTCATCAGAAGCCTCAAATAATTGGGTAGATCCTGTATGGTGTAGATTCAGGTGTTTTGTTGTTGTTGTTGTTTTTTTGTTGTTTTGTTTTGTTTTTCTCTAGTAGGCTGTTAGGGTCATGCCTAGCTTAGCCAATTAAAGCAAATCAAACCTAAGAGAGAGAAGAACTACTGTGAAAAAGAGAAGAGGGCTGTTTGTTCATATTTCTCAAGGGCTATATAACAAACACTGGCAGTACTATACAACTGTACATGCTTTGGTGCCTTAATTCAGTTGGTAATTATTTTTACGTTTCACTTGTCGTGACCTCCCTGTTTACGGGTTATGCAACGAGAGCATGCTCATACGGTAGGCTTCCCTATGCCATATGTGGTAAACAAGCCTCCTCTCCACGGACCCACAGTCACATTGTCATATACTGTACACAGGGCCGGATTAAGATGCTTTCGGGCCCCTAGGCTACAGGTTACTGTGGGCCCCTAGGAAAGCAAATGGTGTGACACATGTACATAGACAGAGTCATAATTACAAGCTAGGAATTAAAAATAGCATGTCTACCAACCGTACTCAATGCAACAGATGACATTTTCAACATTGCATCTTGTCACAAGTCTTCATTTTTGGCCAATCAGGGCCCCCCTGGCAGGTGGGGGCCCCTAGGCTGCAGCCATATCTAGCCTGTGGGGGCCTCTTGGCAGGTGGGGGCCCCTAGGCTGCAGCCATATCTAGCCTGTGCATTAATCCGTCCCTGACTGTAGCCTACAGAGAGGTGGCATTACTGAGATCTGGCATTAACCCCTTAATGCGCGCCGTACCTCCAGTGGCACGCTGTAATAGACATTGAAATGTAACTACCACAGCACTACAATACTATGACACAACACAGGCCGTTTAGCGATGCACCACGACTTGGTCATTACCATACTGGTAACAACAAACTTATAAAGCCGCGTCTTAAGGGGTTAAGTGATATTGTGCCCTATAGGAGAAATGGTTTGTACGGTAGGCCTATATCGAGACAGTTTAAAAATACCCACTATCCCGACACTGTAGGTTTTTGCTGTTATTGTGGGAAGAGCAGTGAAGATCATGACAGGAAGACAGAGAAGGGCAGGGTTGGGAAATGACCAGTCAGATTCAAACCTGGGTCCTCATCAATCAATTAATCAATCAATTAATATTATTTATGTAGCACATTATCATAGATAACTGACATTCAATGTGCTAAAGAGTAAAGAAAGAGTTTTGAACTCAATTTGAAATCTCATTGGACCATGCAATGCATGCATTGCAGAGCTCCTGAGTGCAATGCTTCACTCCACCACAATACATGAAAGTGAAAGTGAAAGCCCATTGGGAAACTCCAACTCCCATTGTCATTGTGACACAACACTCCACAGCACACAAGTGAACACTGCACACTGCACACAACGAAATTGCATTTATGCCTCACCCGTGCAAGGGGGCAGCCCTCAGTGGCGCCCCATGGGGAGCAGTGCGGTGGGACGGTACCATGCTCAGGATACCTCAGTCATGGAGGAGGATGGGGGAGAGCACTGGTTGATTACTCCCCCCATCAACCTGGCGGGTCGGGAGTCGAACCAGCAACCTCTGGGATGCAAGTCTGACGCCCTAACCGCTCACCCATGACTACATGGACATTATTTGTAGAAAACGCACCTATCCAACTGACAAAGGCACCTGTATTTTATAACTTGAATATTCTTCTGTCTTAGACACTATAGTTTTTAAGATTTTACAATTTTGACATGTTTCTGCCAACACTTCACCTTTCCTCAGAGTGTGTGATTGTGTGACGTTTATGTAATCAGCTGATGTGACGCCTATGTTTCTTGGGATAGTTTTATACATAAGTTTGCTTTTCAGTACCCTGTTTATTGGATTTATCCATATTCTTTTAAAAAAATATCTGTGTGTCAGTTGAATTGGTACTTGTGGCAAATATGAGGTTTTTTTGCGAAATACAAATTACCTCAGCATCAGAATTGATGGCCTAACATTATGTGCTATAGGCTATAAATAGGCCTTCATTACTATATGACTATAACGGCTCTAGACACAGCTGATGTCACATACTGTACTGTACAGACAAACTGTTTCCACTGAGTCATGCCGCGTTCAAATGATCCTGGGCCGGGGCCCGCCCATGCATGTCATGCTATTGCATTGAATTTCACACACTGCTTGAAATGAAAAGCCTATATAGTCACTAAAATTATAGCACCATTGAAAATATTATGTTACCCAAATCATCCAAATCATTGCTCAAGGTTTTGGCCTGTCTGGGAATGTTTGCCAGACCGAAGCTCTGGCTCTCTCGGCAAGCTTGGTGTGACAGCCAGACAGAATTTATTTTTGACCGGCTGTGTCTGTGTTTGGAAGCTAGCAGCTGACAAGGAGCCCCAAATATAGTGGCAAAAATATTAGTGGTGTCAACTACAGATGCACCGGATCCGGTTCCAGTTCCGGTTCCGGATCCGGTAGGATAATAGGGTTTTTCACAGGATCCGGGTCCGGCAGGATCTTAAGCAGTGGATCCTGTATCCGGCATGTTACCTAAAAATCAGGGTGTGGTGCATCTCTAGCCTAGCCTTTTCAGTCAGTCTTTCACAACTCCAATCACTGCATGGAGTGAAAGCCCTTAGGAAGCGGCCGTTGCAGGCAGTGTGGCAATAAGCCAATGAGTCTAAAAAATAGTTTGAGCCAACGTAATAAAAAGGGCCCACGTGTGCGAGTAGACTATGCGTTTCAACCCTTTTGTAGGATCCGGTATCCGGTTCCGGATCTGGCAGGATCTTAAGCAGTGGATCCGGTATCCGGCAGGATCCTAAAAATCAGGATCCGGTGCATCTCTAGTGTCAACAACAATCAATTCAGCAATGCATCGCAATGTGGGCAATGGACAATTCAGCATCGATTTGGCAAATGCCATAATCGATGCAGAATATTTTTCAAGTTCCAATTACTTTCGTGGGCATTTCTGGAGCAAATGAACTTTGAACGTAAATTCAGCACTTCAAAGCATTGAAAACTGCAGGAGTGACACCAGTCAATATATATATATTTTTTTATATTTGACTGCTTGTATTGCTACATGACTGATGGAAAAATTGCCTTGCTTTCAGTAGAAAGGTTATGCAGTCTGAATCGATTTTAATCAAATTGTTACCGCCCGAATCGTAATAGTTATTTAACCAGTGGTTCTTAAACTGGGCTGCGAGGACCCCCTGGGGGTGCGGCAGAAATTTCAGGGGGTACGCAGAATTTTGTTTGCGTGGAGGTTGTGACCAAAATTCTGCTTGCAAACATTAATCACGCCAAATTAAGAGCAAATTCAAACATATTTTGGTCCCCATTTAAAGTCATTAAGGTATTGATTAATGCCTCAAGCAAGAATCATTGTAATTAATCACTTAAATCATTTTTTAGTGTGCATGCACGTGTAGAAGTTTGGTTTGAAGGTGCATGGCTTGTCTTCGGCACAGGGAAGGGGGTGCATTAAGGAAAAAAAGGTTAAGAACCACTGATTTAGTGCACATCAGTATAAATGTCATAACTGTGACCCCAGCATTATTCTTTCCTTGGCACCACATTTGTGGCAGTAGCAGCGGTGATTTGATATAGTGTATAATAAAGCTTTCCTGATTATCATCGACTTTCAAATCTCTTCAAGACTTGGGGTGGATTCCAATATGCGGACTTCCGTCCTTCCTTGCTCACTTGCCTGCTTGTGACCCCATGATGACGTCACTGACGACAGAAAAATAATTCAATATCTTGAAAAAGCACAATTCTAATGTCATTTCCTCATTTGCAATCGGGATGGTGAATGAAACTTCATTGTTTTTTCCACGGAGGCGGGTGTCCGCAACACGCGAGGCCAAAAGTGGAGGACGGGAGTCTGCATATTGGAATGCACCCTTGGTCTGACCACAAGTGCACAATGATTAACGTTTACCAAGCAGCATGGTTGATCCGCCTCGTTTGGTTTGCTATTGCGGTCGAGGCCAGAGAAGGCTGTGCCAAACCTTAAACCAAACTTTTTCTTAGTCTTTTTCTTAGTTGCTCAAAGTTGATTGGTTCCCATTAAAGTGGGGATAGTTCCCGATTTTTCTGGAGCTCAGAAATGATATGCATAATGCTCCTGTCCTGACTAGAAGCAATGTCGAGGGTGTTGCATCACTAGGAGGGCTTAGCCTGGCTATAATGATGCATTTGCCAGCCGTGGAGTGGGAAAGCTGCCTGTATAAGACGTTGTGCACCTTAACAAACAATTGCCAAAACCAAGACACCTCAACGAAGATATTGGTCCTCTTGTATCACTTCACAGGAGTGGTGTAGTCTACGTACGTAGAACACAGGTATACAGAGTATACCCACTTCTAAATTTCAGGGATTTCAGTATACCCACTTAAAATTGATTGATCCATTGTTTTGAATAGCACAAATATATACAGTATACCCACTTCAAAAATGCTCAAATATACAGCATACCCACCATAAAAAGGAGACTACACCACTGCTTCAGAGGAGCATATTTTGGAGATGAATGCCATCTTTCATTGCCTGCACACTATGTTACATTACATGCCAACACCATTCAAACAATACAATCGACATATAATTAAGTGACATACTGTCATCTCT
>NC_085860.1:54730037-54752537 GCF_034702125.1 Engraulis encrasicolus | reverse complement strand
GTTTCCCTTGCGTAGTTCTATTGTTTTTGTTTTCAACAGTTTTGCAGCAAGGCACAGTGAAAGGTTGTGGAATTTAGACCTACCTAAATGCCATTAGAAAATAGCCTAGGAAGGGAAAACAGATTGTCTGCCTGAGCATCAAGTAATTTCTGGGAAAATGTGAGGACTTGACGGAAGAGTGCTGATAATGTAACACAACTCTGGGCTAGTGTCAACTGGAGTAGGGTGGGTCGGGTAATTCCAACCCACCAGTAATATTAATACGATTTAAAACAGTCACTGGCAGGCACTGGCAGACTAAGTTGTCAATACTGCACCTTGTTACATTGATGTCTCCTATTACATTGTATCCCCCCTTTTTTTGGCCAACTGGGGGCCTCTTGGTAGGTGGGGGCCCTAGGCTGCAGCCATATCTAGTCTGTGGTCGGGGCCCCTAGGCTGCTGACATATCTAGCCTGTGGGGGCCTCTTGGCAGGTGGGGGCCCTAGGCTGCAGCCATATCTAGTCTGTGGTCGGGGCCCCTGACAGGTGGGGGCCCTAGGCTGCAGCCATATCTAGCCTGTGGGCCCCCCTGGCAGATGGGGGCCCTGGGCTGCAGCCATATCTAGTCTGTGGTCGGGGCCCCTGGCAGGTGCGGGCCCTAGGCTGCAGCCATATCTAGCCTGTGGGGCCCCCTGGCAGATGAGGGCCCTAGGCTACAGCCATATCTAGCCTGTGCATTAATCTGTCCCTGCAGCTGTAACATGATCAAGCCCATCAGTCTGTCATGGCGATGCTGCGATGCCGGTAAAGACCATTAGCCTACTGCTCTACTCACCGCTCCTCCTCATCTCTCATGAGCTTGTACTAGAGGGCTAGAGTACACTGTGGCTTACTGAAGTTACCTATATATCACAAGAGGAAGAAATGCATTGCTGGTGTGGGTGTGTGTGTGGACAGTACTGTATATGCAACAAGCACAGTTGCATTGCTGAAGTCAGCACTGTCTTGCTGGGGTTTGGTTTGGGGTTTAAAATAAAAAAAATGTTAAACTTAACCCTCTCATCTGTCTCCTCCGTGCCATGGGGGGTCCTCTCTCAGATGACGTGTTTTAGTCAACCTGTCCTGTCCCTGTCAAGCATGTCAATTCTTCTGTTGATTCAGTCTTAAGACTATAGTGCTGCTATCACTCCACGGTGGTAATGTATTTAACTTATTGTGGGTTGTATGTACAGTATGTCTGTACGTATAGTACCTAGGCCTACATCCTCTATCTGCCTTCTATCTGTGACTGGGCTAGGGCTGCTCGATTATGAGAAAAATCAATATCACGATTATTTCAGTCAATATTGATATCACAATATTTTTAGACAATATTTCTTTTCTTTCCTTTTTTTTGTTTTTTTTTACATTTATTTTTGACAGGACAGTGGAGGAGAGACGGGGAAGGATGGGTAGCAAGTCTGCTTTGCAGGACAGTGGAGGAGAGACGGGGAAGGCTGGGTAGCAAGTCTGCTTTGTGGAGGAGAGACGGGGAAGGATGGGTAGCAAGTCTGCTTTGTGGAGGAGAGACGGGGAAGGATGGGTAGCAAGTCTGCTTTGTGGAGGAGAGACGGGGAAGGATGGGTAGCAAGTCTGCTTTGTGGAGGAGAGACGGGGAAGGCTGGGTAGCAAGTCTGCTTTGTGGAGGAGAGACGGGGAAGGCTGGGTAGCAAGTCTGCTTTGTGGAGGAGAGACGGGGAAGGCTGGGTAGCAAGTCTGCTTTGTGCTTGCAATGGCTCAAGAGGGGAATGCTGCACTTATCGTAACTTACCTTTTGGCAGTATAGACAAATAAGTAAAATATTGGTCCAAACAAGGAAGGAAAAAGCAGAGGCACTCTGAGATTTGAGAAAAATATAAAAAAAGCCTTTAATTTAACATGGCAAATTCAGTTTAAAAGCACATGGGCCTACGCGTTGCGGCCATATTGGCCTTCATCAGGGCATGAAGTAAAATATTGTTTCAACTCCAGGTTCTGTTTTTGTCTGTTGTTGGTGCTGTTGTCGTTATGCTCCACATGCCGTAATGGCACATGTCCAATAGTCTTGTGATGTTACTGTATGTGTGTGTCCTTTCTTAAATGAGTCTTACTGAGGGATGCAAAATGAATTTCAGTGAAAATCGATAATTAAGTCCTATCATATCATATCGTATCGTATCGTATGTATGAGACAGCCAGCTTCTGCCATGCGTGTGTGTGGGTCAACCAGTCACCTTCTTTCTGTTACATGCAGTATGTGACGTGTGCATGAGATATCCACTTTCTACGATGCATGTTTGTGACAAGGACCCGTGTTTGTTTGTGACAAGCACTTTACTTCTCACCACGTGTTTTCAGGGGACTCCCTCATCCTAGGGTTGGCAACAGCCTGCGAAAAAAAATATTGTGGGGGCCTGGGGAGCCCAGAGAATGTTATTTCTTAATTGCAATTTCCTGCATTTGAAACAAATGAAGTCCTGTTTCAACGCAATGCGAAACCCCACCTGTGTTTCTAAATATGGGCCGATGCCGTATGTCAAGGGTCGGTTGGTAACCTTAATTACCCCTCCATCCCTGCTGTCCAGCATCCGCATCCCGTATCCATAACGTCTCCCGGGCGACCTGCTGATGTCAGTTATTAGTGACATGACACTGTTGCCTAACATGTCTTGTCTGCTTTTCAGCTTGACATTAACACTAGAAGTGTACAGGGCGCTACAATTTGTAAAAAAATATATATATATATATTTCTGTATGTGTTGGTCTTTAATATTTATTTGAGTTTTATTGTTAATTGGATCAGAGGACAGGTAGGCCCTGAACAATTGTGAACATTTAAATTGAGCCCCATGTTGGAAAAAGTTGGTAACCCCTGGTCTGGGCCTTACTTATATTGTGTCTTGTTTGCTTGCCAGTGTGACATTAACACTACTGGTTCCCAGGTCTTTCCCTACTGTCTGACATTAGTCTCTAGGCCTTATATCGTGTCTTGTTCGCTTGTCAGCTTGTCAGCGTGACATTAAGCGTGACAGGTCTACAGGTCTCTCCGCACCTGCTAATAGTGTATCTAATGCTTTTCTTGGCAGCTTCCAGCCAGCCAGGCAGACAGCCAGCCAGGCATGACTGGTACTGATGATGCTGCCTACTGGTGCTTTATCCTCTTATTGATCTGAGGATGCCACAGTAGAGAGCATTACTTTTTATTGTTTTTATTTTTTTTCTTCTCGCTTTTCTGACTCTTGAGGTTCTTTTCTGTCTTGTTGACTCTTTGCAACTTTTGTTGTTTAGTAATAAGAATAGTCTATAGGTTGAACTCTTCCGGTTGAACTGATTTTGAACACATGAACACATGTTGAACACATTCCACTTGGTCACACTTTGTTGCACTTAGACCGAGACTTGGACTTTTCTTTTGTGTTATTCAGCAACACACCAATTTGGCAATTCTTCGTCTTAAGCTGGCCTCAAACTGTGCAACTTTAAAATCATATCAGACGTTGACGTCGGGTTGTGCCTCATGCGAAAACAGAATTGAAATTGTCAATTTTATCTCCGATCGTGAACACGGAGAAAATACCCAATGTTCTATTTCGAGTCATAAATATCAAACCATGTTTGATATCTATGATTTGCGGCCGGCAGTGATGGGAAACTCCAACTCCCATTGTCATTGTAACGCTGCACTCCACAAAATTGCATTTATGCCTCACCCGTGCAAAGGGGCACTCTTAGGGAGCAGTGCACCAGGATGGTTCCATGCTCAGGGTACCTCAGCCGTGGAGGAGGATGGGAGAGAGCACTGGTTAATTACCCCCCCCCCCCCCACCAACCTGGCAGGCCGGGAGTTGAACCGGCAACCTTTGGTCTAACGCCCTAATCACTTCCCTTAATGCTGCTGCTGCTGGTGTTTCATCCTCAGCCAGCTGCATTGATCCCCAGTTAGACAGGGCATGTTTGTGTGTGAGTGAGTGTGCTCCTCTTCGCTGGCTTTATGGGCGCACGCCGCGGCTGTCTCGTATCGACCTGCTAGAGAGGGGAGAGGCTGGGTTGGGCTGGGGGGTTTAGTTTAGGGGGGAGTAGGTTAGGGCGGGAGTAGAATATTGGACTTCAGTTTTAATGGCGGCACTAGTTGTTAATTATTTAGGCTAAAAGAATGAAGAATGCTGCTGGCAGGGTCAGCCCTAGTATTTCTGAGGTCCTCTGAGAGAGAGAGAGAGAGAGAGAGAGAGAGAGAGAGAGAGAGACAGAGACAGAGAGAGAGAGAGAAGTGCAGAGGAAAAGTTTTGAGTCGTGATGCCAGAGCAGACTCGTCGTGTCTACTATACTGCAAACACTGAAATTAGCCTCTGCTGCAGCTGGTGGTGCAGCGGTGTGGGAGGCTGCCTGCCTGCCTGGTAGATTGATGTTTGTACTTCATGGACACTTCCATTTGCAACCCAGGCAGCAGGGGCTGGTGAAATATGTTGCTTGATGCTCTTTTAACAGACTGTTTATGAGGTTGGTGTCAACTAGTGCCAACAACACGCATGCATGTACGCACACATGCACACACACACACACACACACACACACACATACAGATAACTGTATGTATGTCGCCGTGTTGGCACTCCTGATGGGTTTCCAACTGTAAACCATAAACACAGACAGTAAGCCTTTTAATAAGTCACAATATAAATATGTTTTATGCCAGTTTACTGGGCTTGTTGACATCACTACTATCACAGATATCCTTAATAACAACAGTATCACAGTTCTATATTCTAAGATAGGATTTCATCTGTCAGTCCGGACCAAAGAGAAACACTCAGTGGGTAGGCTTAGGGTAGATTCAAGGCTGTTGGAAAGCTGTATGTGTGTGTGTGTGAGTGTGCGTGTGTGTGTGTGTGTGTGTGTGTGTGTGTGTGTGTGTGTGTGAGCGTGCGTGTGTGTGTGTGTGTGTGTGTGTGAGCGTGCGTGCGTGTGTGTGTACATGCATGCGTGCATGTGTATGTTGTTGGCACCAGTGCCCTCGGGGAGGGGTTGCACTGCCCATCCCATCCCATCCTTTCCTCCATGCATTCCGGTGCCAACTCTGAGCAACCCTCAGATTTACCACCATGCCAGCAGCCTGCCAACCGTAGTGCCAGTGTCATCATAGCAAGGCTGCTTGCTCGTACTTACTCTCAGAAGATAGATGTACACACAGCGAAAGCAGAGAAAGTACAGAAAGAGAAAGAATTCTAAAATATCTTTGGCAAAGGCAGTACATTTACTTGGATGTACGCGTTTGCCCATTAAGGTGGGGTGCTTCTGTTAACAGTGTCTTTCATAAGTAGAGCACTAGATGCATTACATTAAAATGTATGTGCATGAATAATTTATCAAATGAATTATCTTTTTGGGGCGCTTTATACAAACAGGGCAGTCATGGGTGAGCGGTTAGGGCGTCAGACTTGCATCCCAGAGGTTGCCGGTTCGACTCCCGACCCGCCAGGTTGGTGGGGGGAGTAATCAACCTGTGCTCTCCCCCATCCTCCTCCATGACTGAGGTACCCTGAGCATGGTACCGTCCCACCACACTGCTCCCCATGGGGCGCCACTGAGGGCTGCCCCCTTGCACGGGTGAGGCATAAATGCAATTTCGTTGTGTGCAGTGTGCAGTGTTCACTTGTGTGCTGTGGAGTGCTGTGTCACAATGACGATGGGAGTTTCCCAATGGGCTTTCACTTCACTTCACTTTCAAACATGACACTTTATACAAGACACTTAATACAAAACATCAAAAAAGCAAAAACATGCTCACTTCCCATACACCTTCACATCACACTTCTCCAGATTTTTGCATGTTCGGGCTAAGATGGCCTAGCCTGGTCCTGACCATCCCATAATACTACCATTTCATTTCGTATTTATGGTCTGGCATTTGTTTGCTCTGAAGTGATTGTAGGAAGCAGGAAGTTTGCACTCAGTTATGGTTTGAAATTATTGGACACCTCTCACCCAATCGCTGGCAGTTACTCAACAACAACATAGCGCAGACCAATGGCTCTGGCGCAGATGTGTACGTCATTGTCACGAGCGTCCTCCCCCTTTCGCCCCCACATGGGGGGCGTATTCGATTATTGGCTGTTTTCTGGGGGGGCGTTGCGATCAAAATTCTACTGCTCCAGGCACTCCACAGAGAAGCACGGCCAGACTACAGTAGTGGAGCCAATCCTTTGGCGGAAGTACGTAGGATGGCTCGCGAGGCTAAAGATGGCCTGACATGTAAACGAAAGGCACTTTTGACAAAACATTTTGTCCTTTTCCATTGCAATCCTCCTTGTGTAAAAGGCATCAAAAACCTGAAGACGAGACGCCAGTTTTGCGTCTTCTATTTTGATCATTTCCATATAAACGTATAGGAGTGATTCGGTCTGGCTGCAGGCTCCTATTACTAAAATGTCATCACGTTTGTGGCCTCTGTAAACATTATTATATATTAATTATTATAAATATAATTATATATTATTATATTATGGCCTCTGTAAACATTTTCAGTTGATTTGTTTGTGAAATTCTTTTCGTCAGATTAAGTTTGTTGTAGTCTGTGTAGTTATATATAGATACTGTATTTTTAGGCTTTTTCCGCCTTATTAGGTAGTACAGTGAAATGGTGACAGAAAATAAGTATGTGAGAGAGATGGGGTTGGATTCAAACCTGGCTCCCCATGGGAGAGACGTGAGGTAAGTCTTAGGGGTTGGCAAATGACCCAGGGCGGATTCGAACCTGGCTCCCCATGGGAGTGAGATGGGGTAGGGGTTGGGAAATGATCTAAAGTGAACTTGAACTTGGGCTACCATGGGAGATACTGTATGTTGTAGGGGTTGGGAAACGACCCAGGGTGAACTTGAACTTGGGCTACCATGGGAGATTTTGGGAAATGACCTGGTTAGCACCAGATCTATTCACAAGTGAGATTAGGTCTGGGGAGTTGCCTATTTTAAATTCTGTGGGGGCCGGAATACTTGGCTATTATGACACACTGCCCTGCTCTCTGATTGGGCAGAGAAACTGTAAAGGTCGGAATGCTTGGCCATTATGACACAGATCCCATGATCTTGTACGTTATGAGTCATCCTCGCCATACTGTCTTTCAGATCGAAATGATTGTGTAGAACTAAAGGCAGTATGGGAGTTCCCAGGCTAATGGGAGATATGGTGTAGGGGTTGGGAAATGACCCAGGGTGGATTTGAACCTTGGCCCCCCATGGGGATGCAGCCCATTCATGGTTCAGTGTGTTTTAGCACGCAGTGCCATAGTGGCACCCCTGAGCCTGTCACACATTTTGAGGTATTTTCTGTGACATCTTTCTCATCAGATCATATTCGTTGCAGTCTGTGTTGTTGTATGAGTGTCCCATGCAGACCAAAGAAGTTCAGTACTACTTGGGCAGAGTGACAGCAACTGACTGCTTCTCACGTCGTGCTCCAAAAACAAGCTTTAGAGACGAACAAGCAACCGGCCTGGGATTTAGATGAGATCAGGCAAACTGGGACAAAATGAGAGACTGGAGACTGAAACAGGAACACACGCACGTGAGCACACACACACACACACACACACACACACACACACACACACACACACACACACTACAAAATAGATGAAAAGGTCACAGACGCTGTGAGCCATCTCTTTTCTGGAAATTGAGATTAAGGAGTCAGAAAGTCAAAAGAGAGAGTACTGTGTGTGATTGTGGTGACAGCTGGAGTGGCCAGACCTCACCATTGTGTTGCCTTGTCGCCGGGATGAGAAAGTTTAACAGGAAAGAGCACAAATCCTGTACAAATGGAACATGGGGGAACAGTAACAAACAAACTAAACGTTTAACCCCTTAATGCACGCCGTACCTCCAGTGGCACACTGTAATAGTCATTGAAAAGTTAACTACCATAGTACACAATGCTGTGACATAGCACAGGGCATTTAGCAATGCACTATGACTTGGTCATTGTCATTCTGGTAACAGCAAATTTATAACGCTGTGCGTTATCTCTCAAACCGAATCTCTATTTTTCATAGATTTGAAAAAAGGAAAAAAAAACCCTTTGTGCTCCTGAGTCAGTAATGAATAGTTACGGTATTAAAATATACACCTTCTTAGTTTGAAGACGACAATTTCAACTTAATTATTTGACTTGCCCGTCAGAGTATCCTGAGGATGATTCAGGTGGACGATGTGGAGGAATCAATTGAAATGGTCGTTTATGTGGTCCAATGGTCCTATCAAGTTGATAGCAGTCCTGTAAGGAAACCCGAAATGGGCAATCTATATCTGCTGTAGAGGTGGTGTCTGTTTAACGGTCTTAAATTAATAAATGAATACTTTATCGGGCAGTTCAGGTTCATCGCCAGGAGATGGCTATTTTAATGGCCCAATGTCTGCATATCTATCCCCAATATAGTCCCTACAAGCCCCTACATCTACCATGTCTCCTGTCCTGAAATGGTACAAATCCCTTGCTGTGGACATGTCTGGTTGGAGACTCCACAAGATCACCACAGTCAGATAATAACATGTCACAGGAGATCTTTTTTTTTAAACCACACAGAAAATATCCACCTTTCCTCTTCCATTCAGTTATTTTCCTCCTTCCTCCTCTATTCATTTCTTTCCGTCTATGGCGCCATTTATTTTCTGTGGATTCATCAAAAACACACCTCATGCTCCTGCCGCACATGCTCAAGAGTAGGAGTGTAAATCACAGGCTTCATGACGATACGATACTGTATCGATTTCTTAAATCAGTGATTAGATTTTTTTTTTCGATACTTAAGAATTCCCCATGATACGATGCGATTCAGTTCGATTCAATTTTTTCCAACTACTTTTCCACTACAATTGTGTTATGGAGCTAGGGCATTGCACAGGGGCCAGCGATTCGATTCTTTTCGATTCTTAAGAATGCCCCACGATACGATGCGATTCGATTAAATCGCCGGCCGATACTTCCAATACATCGATACATTTCGATTTTATTTACATCCCTACTCAGGAGTGCACAGGATGCCCTGAGGGGAGGGGGGAGGAGGGGGAGGGGGGGGCGAGTTGATATCTGGAGGAAATGAATGTGGGGCATTTCCAGAGTGTATTTTTAGAACTGTTACAGTGGGGGGGAGAGGTAGTGTGTGTGTGTGTGTGTGTGTGTGTGTGTGTGTGTGTGTGTGTGTGTGTGTGTGTGTAGGCTACATGTGAGCTGCTTGTGCTTTTGTGTGTGTGTGTGTCTGGGAGAGTGCGCACATACGAAAGAGAGAGAGAGAGAGAGAGAGAGAGAGAGAGAGAGAGAGAGAGAGAGAGAGAGAGGGAGTTTTTTGGCATTAAACTAAGCGGTCCACAGTCAGCCACCTGCCCTGTTAGATAATCACGCTGATGGCACACAGACACACACACACACACACACACACACACACACACACACACACACACACACACACACATTAGCCATGTGGATAGCATTAACAGGAAAAATTGAGTGACCATGTCAGGATAATGTAGTATGTTCTCTTTCGGTCAACTCATTTCGACATCTCCTATAGTTATGATCACTCTTGGATGAGATATACCGATGCCAGCTTTTAATCATGCCGCCAGGCCAATGAGCAGCATGCATTCAGGGCTTGTCCAGGGGTATATAACCCAGTTCGCCAGCACTTGGATCTCATCTGAAATCCTCTTCGCCTGTTAAATGTCAGAGGTTTCATGACGGCTCAACAGTCCTCCAAACGTAGGGCTGGGCTGGCCATCTGGCATACCGGGCATTTCCCGGTGGGCCCTGCACCCTCGTGGGTTTTTTTTGTTTTAATTTTACATTTTTTTTACATTTCTGAAAATAGGGACCCACAAGGGTGCGGGGCCCACCGGTGAGTCAGTTCTGCGCCGCTACAGTATGAGCGGCCCCTTTAAGCCAAAAGTCCCCAGTCCAGCCCTGACTAAGCCTGTGCTGAAGTTTCGTTCCCGGACGCCGTTACTGCGAATTAAATAACTTTCCAATCTCTCCAACTATTCCTGGTTTTGCTGAAAGGTAAGTTGAGGTGTTTGCAGTTCTCGCTGTTTCATGCTTGGCTTTCTTGACTAGCTACAAGATGCTAGCAAGATAAGCCATTTCAACTACCTGTAGCGAATTGCTTTAGCTGACTACGCCCTTAGCGCCATGCTAAATATTACTGTTCTAGCCTTGAATCGACCACACTGTGATGGCGACTGGCTGGGTTACAGAGTTTATTTGCCTCCTATACGACCACTTTTTGTGGCGTTTTTGCGAATTTTCTTCGGTTTCACTCGCTAGCCAACTACTGCTGTAGCTCGCTACTAGCCTGGATTAGCTACTTAGCTATTCCACCTATAGTAATTTAGCCAACTACTGCCGTAGCTCTGAGCTAAAATTACTGGTATTTAGCCCATCTCGATCACTCTGTGAGGCGACCGGCTTTGTTACTCTTACCAGGTATATTTTTTCTTCTGTTTCTCATTAAGCTAACTACTGCGTTAGCCTCTGCTAGCCCCAATTAGCTATCTCCATCTGAGGTAATTTAGCCTGCTGATCGACTACCCGCCGTAGAGTTTTGGCTAATCACCTCCACCTGCCCATCTAACTACTGTGTAATATTCAGGCTAAAATTTCGAGTTGATGCGGGGAATGAATGAGAACTGCCCATTGATAATCAGGCTCATATGTCTTCTTGTGATTAAGTGAAGAATAAAGACAGGACACTTTCAAACTGCACAAACTTAGTTTTTATTGTCTTCCATTTGTGGCTCTGCTTGCACAGTTTGAAAGGGATATACACTTTGCTGCTGCCCATCTCAGAGTCAGTGTTGCCAGATTGGGCGGATGCCCGCCCAATTGGGCTACTTGGGATGAGTGTCGGCGGGTAAAAACAGGAAAAATTGGCCATTTGGCGTTTTTTTTCAGCTGTTTTGTCAATGTAATTTGTTGAATTTGTGCAGAATTTAGCGCAGTTTGGCGGTTTTTGAGAACCTTTTGGGCGGGATTTGGTCAGACACATCTGGCAACACCGCTCAGAGTTCGAAGATTGATAGACGATAGACGTCTGTGTGTATAACCCCTATCTGACACACGCCACCACTAACACAATGCAAAGTAGGTTCCACCTGCTAGTTTGAAGCTTAAGGTTTAAGCGGTTTAATACCAGTGTGAAATCCTTACGCAGGCAATCAGGTTGTCAGGCTGGGAGTTGTTATTGGGACAAAAACAGATTGAAATGTGAATCATCTTATTTTACAAGGACTTTTTTTAAAAGGTTGCTTATAGCTGAGCATGTCGCAGGGAAATCAACCTTTTACTCTTTCTTGTTTTCTGAACACCAATATGTGTCATATTTGTTCCTCACCACTAAGCACCCATCGTCTTGGAGCATTAGACGGACCGTGCAGTGAGGTCCACCGTTCTTGGCACTGTTGGTGTGCCACACAGGCTCGTCACTGGACGTGTACATGCAAAAGTTGCAGTCGCCCTGCATGACGATGCGTTCTGCGTCGGCGTGCTTCGCCGTGTTGGCACTCCAGATGGGTTTCCAGCCATAGACCACGAAGTTGCCATCCTCCTGTGGGCACCATGCAAAATTGTAAATGGACTATTTATATAGCTCAGGTTCAGAGGAGTAGATGTGTGCACATCCCACCCGATGGGCCAGGTGCAGGACAATAAAAGCAATAATCCAGGTGAAAAAGAATACAGTTTGCAACACTGCTTGTCTTCTGTGATTATTTAATAGAGCGCTCTATTAAATAATCACAGAAGACAAGTAGTGTTGTGGACTTGATTCTTTTTTACCTGCCTTTATATAGCACCTTTCCACTCCTTCAAGCACTCAAAAGCTTTTAACATTGCATGCCTCCATTCAAGTCAGTGCATGCCTCACATACACACACCGGTGGCAGTGGCTCCCGCGCAGGGTATACCACCCTGCCCCCAGGAGCAACTTGGCATTAAAGCGGAATTCACCTTTTAAACAATATTGTGCCCTATCTGTGTATTTGACCACATTATAACAGGGGATTATGCTGCCACTGGGTATTATTGCTCAAGTACACATGAGTGGGGTCAGGCAGAGTCAAGCAGGGCTCGAACCTGCAACCATCTGGTTGCCAAACGGCTCCTCTACCACCTGAGCCACCACCGCAACACAATTTTAAAACGGGGTCGACTTTAGTATTTTTTAGTATTTTTGGGGGGCTTTTCTGCCTTAATTGGTTATTGTGAGACAGGATAGTGAAGGAGAGACAGGAAGTGAGCTGGGAGAGAGAGATGGGGAAGGACCGGCAAAGGACCCGGACCGGGAATCGAACCCGGTTCGGCCGAGTGATAAACGTGTGCCCTACCATTGCAGCCATGGTAGGGCCCAAAACGCTACATTCTCAACATGAAAAAAAAAAAATATATAAAATATATAAAAACATAAAAAAATATTTAATGAGGTAAAGTTGATGGTGGTGGGGTCCTTACCTCGAAGACAGCTTTGTACTGCTTGTTGTTGGAGAGAAGGTAGTCCCCTTTGTGGAGCTCGCCGTTGCAGCACAGGGCGTTTCTGCTCATGGTTTCACTGTTTCGGTCAGATCATATGAAGTTACAATACAGCAGCCCACATCAAATAGATGTTAAAGGGGCAATATGTAGGATTAAAAGTTTATGAATCACTGTGCCGAGTCAGCCAATGCTTATTAGAGTCAACAGTAAGTGAACGATGACTCTCGCGGCCAGTTTCACGGTCCGCTGTCAGGGAACCCCAAATGTAACTTTTGACAGAGGAACCCGAATGAGTGTCGTGGGAAACACTTAAAAATTGCTTTACATACCGCCAGATACATATTTACATTTGTATCAACTGCTGGTGTTCTGTGATGAAAAACATTCTCACAGCAAGCTTAGTTAAACAGCTTTTTTTCACAACCGTGTAGATTTTGAGACAGGTATGCCACAGGCACCGCGCATACTATGTAATCCTACATTGTGACCCTTTTAAACACATTTCAATGCTTTCAGAATGCCGCCATTGCATACTGTATGTTGAAGACTGCAGGTGCTGTACTGGATCACTCTGAAGCCGTCTAGGACCAGTGTTGCCAGATTGGGCAGTTACCCGCCCGTGGGTAAAAACGGGAAAAATTGGCCATTTGGCGTTTTTTTTCTGCAGTTTAGGGCCAAAATCAATGCAATTTTAAATCAATGCACTTTGTTGAAATTGTCCGGAATTAAGCACATTTTGGCGGTTTTTGAGAACCTTTTGGGCGGGATTTGATCAGACACATGTGGCAACACTGTCGAGGACATGACAATGAGCTTTTTCACTGAAAAATATCAATATGAACGATGAATGTCAGCGTTACTACTGTATATGCAACAAATATGCACAGACTATTTGCAGCCATGAAAGAAGCACCAAAAATATTTTTGTCATCTCCTGCAAAAAAATATACAGTATGAACACATTTTGCATACAGTAGACAGCATGGGTTTTATTAAATAATAAAAAAAACGTTTCCAAGTAAGAGTACCATGCACCTGATACAGATTGCAAAGTTAGTTAAAGCAAAACAACATTGTTGGACTTTGAATACTCACAAGTTGGATGATGGTCTGGAGAATTGTCTGGGTGAGTCTTGAGTTCAGCTGTGGCTGGTGGATGGTAAAAGTCATGCTGCCTGGTTTTATATTAAGCAGGTTCGTGGGGGTGGTGGGGGTGGGGGGAGGAGGGTATGGGGAATGATGAAGCCATGGGCCGTGGTGTTCTGTCGAGATGGGCTGCTTTTATCAAGATGAGCTACCGAAAAGCTGAAAGACAAGTAAATAAAGAAGCACTCTTCAGATTTCTTTTTTCTTTTTTAATCGCCTCACATCCCAGAAGTTTCGGGCTTACACCCTTCTTCAGTGTAAAATGGCGATTTCGCCTTTGACCCCAGTAGGTGTGACCTAAATAAACTTAGTAACGAAAAGCTGCTAAGATAGCCAGGGAAGCCGACAAGGAAGGGGGGGGTATGTTGTCCCGGGCCCAGGGAGAGAGGAGGCCCAGAATTGGGTCCTCATTACATTGTATGTATAGCGTGGGGGGGCCTTTCCGATTACTTTGTCCCGGGCCCAGCCAAGGCTTTCTAGTAGTAGTAGTACTAGTAGCCTTTTATTGTCCCCAAGGGGAAATTGGTTCTCACTACACAGGGTGCAGTCGCCACAAGAGCAGCGCCCATAAGAACATCTGTCAACCCACCTGTACATTATATGCACCTGTACATGATGTTCAGTGGCCCTGAACATAGCATTAACGCTAACCCGTACCCCTAGAGGGTGCTAATGCTAATTGCTAATGGCTATTGGTAGCTCAGCTCGGTGGACAGCCCGGATCGACATGGGAACAGAAAAGGGCTCAGCCCTGTGCTGTGTGTGTGAGGAGGTCTGTCTCTGTCTAGACAAGCCCCTACAGTCAGAGGCGCATCTTGCCACCAGGCAAGGCAGGCAGGCAGCCGCTTGGGGCCCCCAGCACACTACATGGTGAAAAACAGCTCAACTTCCAACTACTGTATAATAGCGGCAATTTGTTTTGAATGTTCATTCTTTGGGTTTTTGCTTAGGGCCCCCATTGACACTAGAATCACCTCTGCCTACAGTTGTACATGTACATGCAGCAACAAGCACTGGCCTCTCACTGCCCCTGCTGCACAATAGCTTGTGGACTTGGCCTGCATTCATGGACTTTCTGTACAAACTCTGTAAACCACTGTACTGTAACATTCCATTACGTCGTAATAGAAAGAATGCCAGCATTAGTAAAGGTCATTCTCATCTCGTGTCACTATTCATAGGTAAATTGTAGGCTAAATACACGTAGGTATCACATATTGTGGTGAATGCGGAATGAATGTGCTCTGAAGTTCTCCTACCTACAGTACATGGGTTTGAAGCAGCAGACTAGACAAAGCTCAGCTACATGCACATCCACTTACACACACCTCTGAAATAATAGGATTTCTGAATAGTTTCACACTGATTTACAGTACAAGAAAATAAAAATAAAAGAATTGACTCATGAATGTGAAACATCCACCACAACACCAAATAGTATGTTCTACTGTATATATACGACCTGTATATACTATTGTATAATGGAATGAAACCTGCACACATGTTTGTGGTGCCGTTATGTAACAACAAGGTAGCCTCACTCCTTCACCACTGTAGGTAATAGGTAGACAGTTAGACCAGTAGCCTACCTGATGCATTTAGGTATGTAGGCCTACTTTTTCAAATCCTCTCCTGTCAGTTGTTACAGCATGCTGTTGGACTGTCCGTACTGGGACAAAAAAACCTTTCCAATTCTGACCACCATCACTGCCCCCATCAAGCTAAAAAGGCTATTTGTAAGACTTTGTATAGAAGACACCACATCAGAAGCCAGATAAGAAGGCAAGGCATGGCAAGACAAGGCAAGCCAAGCCAAGGCAAGGCAAGGCAAGGCAAGGCAAGGCAAGGCAAGGCAAGGCAAGGCAAGGCAACTTTTCATTCCCAGGTATTCTTCCTTGCCTTACAAAAAGCTTTACAGCTGTCAAATGGTAATTGACTGAAAGAATCAGATCTCCTCTATAAGGTAGATGCATATATCATATTTATGTCAACAAACGATCCCTTGTTTGGAGTAATAAGCAATGTAATACCCACTGAGAAATTGATCCAAGCTTTATATATATATAGCTTGTATTAATGTTATATATAGTTATATAGGTGTCTATGTTATATTACTGTATGTATAGTAACAATTATTATTACTCTTGTCATAGTCTTTGTTATAAGCTTGCCAGGCTACGTAGGGTGACAGCAGCATTCGCTAAACCATACAGAAATCCTAGAGCAGAGACATCTGCTGAGGCATCTCTGAGACATCGCTGAGGCAGCTCTGAGACATCTGCTGAGGCAGCTCTGAGACATCTGCTGAGGCAGCTCTGAGACATCTGCTGAGGCATCTCTGAAATCCTAGAGCAGAGACATCTGCTGAGGCCTCTCTCATCAGCACCAAACAAACGGGTCAGTTTGAGTCACAGCTTTCTCACAAAGTGACAGAATGAGCTTCAGGATGCTGTGGTGCCGTGCGCTAATACACCATATCACACAGGCAACATGTCAGGCCACAATGAGTTATACACCATATCACACAGGCATCATGGCAGGCCACAATGAGGACCTGAGTTCGAGTCTGGCCTTGGTCTTCCCCTTCCTCGTTTCTTTTCCTCATCCCTCCATCTTCACAGTCCTGTTCAAATGAATGCGAACAGCCTTTAAGATTAGTTTGAATCAGTTTGGGTACATATCAAACATCCAGTACTGTATGTTGGCAAAATTTAAGAACAATATGTGCACGTGTTTGGCAAGTTTGTGGCAAACCAGCCTGTAACCTGTAGCCTAGGGGCCCCAGCTCATCTTAATGCAGGCCTGTTCCTCTCTGCCAGAGGCAGCTATCATGCGTACTGTATATGGTATGGTTGAAGAGTGTCATTGCAAAATGACTTAAGCCCCATTTTCTTACTTTTGCATTTCATTATTGGAAATGATTGTTCAAACGTTCTATCATCTATGTGTTAATTCTATTCAAATATTATATTTTTATTTTTAATTTTTATTATTGAGGACATACTTGGTAATCCTATATAAAAATGCATGTTGCAATGCAATGCAATATGCAAAAATGTCAATTTCCCAATATGTTCCAAAATGGATAATACTGTACATCATTTTGCAACAAAGGTCTTCAATTGCTCTGTGTGCTCTCTGGCTCTGGGCATATCGTCTCACCTTGGTGGTCATTTTGAACTAGCCGCACGCTAGTGGTGCTAGCGGCCAATAAAAGGAAGGGCCTCTCTGCTGCTCTGGCCCCCGGCTGGCAAAACACATGGTCACGCATGAACGGTCTGACACCTGACTGGAGAGAGAGAGAGAGAGAGAGAGAGAGAGAGAGAGAGAGAGAGAGAGAGAGAGAGAGAGAGAGAGAGAGAGAGAGAGAGAGAGAGACACAGCACACACACACACACAGACACACAGACAGAGATGCTGCCTAGTTTAAAGAGACAGGTGGTGTGTGCGTGCATGTGTGTGCGTGCGCGTGCGCGTGTGTGTGTGTGTGTGTGAGAGAGAGAGTGTTTGGTGTCTGTGTCCTTTGCATTTTATTACTCACCTTCTGAGAGAGAGAGAGACTGTTTATTTGTGGGTTGGTACAGTGGTGTTTGTGTATTTGTTTTGTGCATTTTATTATTGCACACCTTGTCAGACAGACACAGCAACACATTGCGCACACACACACACACACACAAACGCACACACACACACGCACACACACACAAACGCACACACACACACGCACACACAAACGCACACGCACAAGCACGCACACACACATACACACACACACACACACACACACACACACACACACACACACACACACACACACACACGACACAGGCAGAAGTATGGAGAAAGGTGATATCCGAAGCAAAGGAAGTTTTTAAAGTTTGTTTTGTTTTCAAAATAAATCAAGTTTCATAACCTCGTGGGATAAATGCTTGAGGGGAAAATGGAACAGAGCAAGTTCTGGCTGGAACACCAAGGTGCCCTTCTCTTCTCTCCCCCAGCAGGGTTGCCAGATTGGGCGGTTTCCTCCCCAATTGAGCTGTTTTAGGAAGACCATCTATGTGTAAAAAAAACATACTGGGATTTTTGTGCAGATTCATGGCCATAGAAATCCATAGAATTTACTGTAGTTTAAATTGGGTGGCATTTAATACCTCCAGGCAGTTTTTAGGCATATATTGGGCTGGAAAAAATCAGTCATATCTGGCAACCCTGTCCCCCAGACTTGTACAAACAGGTGCATAGGCAGTGCAAGCTTACCTTCAGGCTAAATGTCAGATCGGCCTTGTGGTCATATGAGTCATCTCTATGTACAAAGTGTACAAAATGTCTATGCATTTGTTATAAGTAAGGGTTGTGTGTGTGTTCATTTGCTGCGTTTCGTCCACATAACAACAAACTCCGGAAATTGCAGTTGTAACAGAGTTACGTGTGTGCGTTTGTGCATGTATTCTTGACCAAATAGAGAGGTGTTAACCACTCTGAAACATACACTCACACATACTCACACGCACACAAATGGGCACAGGAACGCGTACACACACACACACACACACACCCACACACACACACACACACACACACACACACACACACACACACACACACACACACACACACACACACACACACACCCACGCGCACTCTGAATTGGTGGGATAATGACGGCAATGAGTCATTGACGTTATTACTGAGTCTGTTTGCCATGATAGTACAGTGGGCTATAACCATCATGGCGGCCCTATAGCCCAGGCCTTTGTAATGATGAGGTCAATAGACTGGCGTTCATACACCATCTGTCCACAGCAGCTGTTGGGAAGTAAAGACTTGGCACTCCAGAGCACCGCAGACACACACAGGCCAGCAGACAGACAGATAGACAGGACAGATAGATGGACACACAGATAGGCAGACACACAAGCTGGCAGACAGACAGATGGACAGGTAGTCAGTCAGACAGACAAACAGACAGATAGAGCTGCAGACACAGAGTCAGACACACAGGCCAGTAGACAGACAGACGGACAGGCAAGACAGATAGATGGACACACATGCGTGCAGGCAGGCAGATAGACAGACACTCAGACAGGCAGACACGCAAGCAGGCAGACAGAGAGATAGACACACAGACACACACTCAGGTAGACAGTCAGACAGACAGAGATACAGACAGATAGACACACAGGCAGGCAGACAGACAGACAGATAGAGAGATGGACACATGCAGGCAGAGCAGGCAGATAGACAGACACTCAGACAGGCAGACACTTAAGCAGGCAGACGGAGAGATAGACACACTCACACATGTAGTCAGTCAGACAGACAAACAGACCAACAGAGATACAGACAGATAGTTAGACACACAGGCAGGTAGACGGACAGACAGTCAGACAGATACTGTAGATAAACATGCAGGCAAATAGTCTGACAGATAAACACACAGACAGAGAGACATGCACACAGTCAGACAGATAGGCAGACATAGTCAGGCATACAGACAGACACAGGCAGTCAGGTAAGCAGACACAGGCAGGTAAGCAGACAGACACGGGCAGTCAAGTAAGCAGACATAGGCAGGTAAGTAGACAGACACGGGCAGTCAGGTAAGTAGACAGACACGGGCAGGCACACAGACAGACACAGGCAGGTAAGCAGACACAGGTAGGTATACAGACAGACACAGGCAGGTATACAGACAGACACCGGCAGACAGAGGCACAGTACAGCAGACAGTCTGACGGAACAAACAGACAGACAGACAGACAGACAAGCTGGCACTCTATTGGGGAGGGATGACAGTGACGCCAGGGTCAAGTAGAGGGCACGCACGGACGCATGCACGCACGCACCCTAGCGTTCACCCCCTCTCTGTAATCAGTTGCAGTTGCAGATGTGATCTGCCCACACACACACCAGATGATTGCCCAAGCACGCTGCGCGCACACACACACACACACACACACACACACACACACACACACACACACACACACACACACACACACACACACACACACACACACACACACACACACACACACACACACAAACGTGGCTGTCAGTATAAGAGCGTGATCGTCCCACACAGAGCAGATGAGAGTCCAAGCAGGCGACAGGGACACAGTCACCATGACGAGGAGAGAGAGAGAGAGAGAGAGACAGAGAGAGAGAGAGAGACAGAGAGAGAGAGAGGCACACACACACACACGCATACACACACACACACACTCACACACACACACACACACACACACACACACACACACACACACACACACACACACACACACACACACACACACACACACACACACACACACACACACTCTACTGACCATGACGCATGATGAGAGGATTGCAATGCCAGCCGGCAGGCTCAGGGGGGTGGGGGTGGGGGGGGGCTGGTGAGAGATAATCCGAAAACGAAGAAGATAAAGTCTACACAACAACATGCAGCTTTAATATGCGCCCAAAAATCTCTTAGAAGCACCAGTCATGCCTCAGAGTCACGCACTAGAAATCAACTGAGGTCCACTCCAGTGCACGAACATAAAGAAACACACAATGCTTGAAGTGTCCTTCCCTTCTGCTGCATAATAGTTTAGACAAGGACATGCGTGTGTGTGTTTTGTGTTATGTTTGTAACTAATTGCTCTGTTCTAGATAAAACCACAAAGCCAAGCTTAATGTCATTATTTATTCATAAGCTTGAGAGTGTGGTTTTCTCTACTTGAAGTTGATAGTTTTTTATTTATACCCAAAGTATTTTTTTTAACGTAGCAGTTGAGAGCTCCTTTCCTGTCTTTGACTATTTGGTCTGTGTTATCTCTCTACACCAGGCTTAATGAGCTATTTGCCTGGCATTTATTCTAATTGCAGTGACTGAGTTATTATTTATAGACGAAATGCCAGCTTCAGTTGGGTCAATAATCATTAGTTAGCCAGCCACACGTCTCTCCGTGTGTGTGTGTGTGTGTGCATGTGTATGTGTGTGTGTATGTTTCTATGCCCTCGCCTGTTTTGTGTTGTGTCTGTCTGTCTTTGTCTCTTTATCTGTCTCTGGTCTGTCTGTCTGTCTGTCTGTCTGTCTGTCTGTGTCTCTGAATGAATGAAGGAATGAATGAATTTATTTGACTACTTTGATGTAAAAACACATAGCAAATGTAAAAGAAAGAAATAGTAAGGGGTAAACACAACAAAGCCCTAACACTTGTTCCCATTGTGGTCTCTAGATGGTGGGAAGCAAACGGATAAAGACCTTAGTTAAGAGGAAAACACACATACCTTTGGCTTAATCTGTTAAGACAGTGTTATAAATTTGCTGTTACCAGATCGGCAATGACCAAGTTGTAATGCTTTATTAAGAAGTCCTGTGTTATGTCACAGTAGTGTAGTACTATGGTAGTAAAGAGTTTTCAATGGCTATTAGCCTTCCACTGGTGGATCGCCATGCTTCATGTGGCTGATGCCCCTCACAATTTAATAATATACTTCAAGATAGGGGGCGCTGTGGCACATCGCGATAAGCCCCCCACATTTGGGCTTGCATGCCCACGGGGGCCTTGGTTCGAGTCCGGCCAGGGTCGTTTCCGGATCCCACCTCGTCTCTCTGTCCCACTCGCTTCCTGTCACCATCTCAGACTAGGCATAAAAGCCCTTGAAAATATATATAAAATATATACATATATATACTTCAAGATATATGATATTATATATTTCACTTCCAAAGCAGCTGAAGGTCGTTCACCTGATAGAGTACTGTAGTGTTCAGGAGCAACTCTTCAGGTCTTTTCGATTTTGTCAAGGACCTCAGTGGAGGAAGAGGAAAAGATCTCTGGAAAGAGCTTCTCTGAGGCATCTGGTTGAAAAATTACATTTCCTGATAACATTTTGACAGCCGTGTGTGTGTGTGTGTATGTGTGTGTGTGTGTGTGTGTGTGTGTGTGTGTGTGTGTGTGTGTGTGTGTGTGTGTGTGTGTGTGTGTGTGTGTGTGTGTGTGTGTGTGTGCGTGCGTGTGCGTGTGCGTGTGTGTGCGTGCGTGTGTGTGTGCGCGCAGTGTGTCCCCTACCCAGTGTTTCCAACCGTACTTTTTTGGCTGTATTTATATTTTATATCACAGACTGATCTTTGTCAGATTGTGTGCCAATTTCAATTCCAGGGTCTCGATGCATCACTAGTGTGTGTGTGTGTGTGTGTGTGTGTGTGTGTGTGTGTGTGTGTGTGTGTGTGTGTGTGTGTGTGTGTGCGCGTGTGTGTGTGTGTGTGTGTGTGTGTGTGTGTGTGTGTGTGTGTGTGTGTGTGTGTGTGTGTGTGTGTGTGTGTGTTTCTTTGCTTGTCTTCTCTCTCTCCTCTCTCTCTTCTCTCTTTGCTTGTCAAATCTCTCCTCTCTCTCTTCTCTCTTTGCTTGTCTCTTCTCTCTCTCTCTCTCTCTCTCTCTCTCTCTCTCTCTCTCTCTCTCTCTCTCTCTCTCTCTCTCCTCTTTCTCTGTGTCTTTGCGTGTTGGCTGCTTCTCTTCTCATCTCCTCTCTCTTCTTTCTCTCTCTCCTCTTGTTGGCTGCTTCTCTTCTCTTCTCCTCTCCCTCTGCCTGTATCGCCTCTCTCTCTCTCTCCTCTTTCTGTGTTTTTGCTTGTTGGCTGCTTCTTTTCTCTCTCTCTGCCCTCCTTCTCTCTCTCCTCTTGTTGGCTGCTTCTTTTCTCTCTCTCTGTCCTCCTTCTCTCTCTCCTCTTGTTGGCTGCTTGTCTTCTCCTCTCTTCTCCTCTCCCTCTGCCTGTATCGCCTCTGGCCTCTGCTGTCTGGCTGAGATGAGGCGAGGGCAGGACAGGCTGAGAGAGACCAGCTCTC
>NC_085860.1:54712537-54725037 GCF_034702125.1 Engraulis encrasicolus | reverse complement strand
TGCCATATGCCTGGTTGGTGTTTACCCAGTAGAGTAGTAAGAAGAGAAGTGCCATATGCCTGGTTGGTGTTTACCCAGTAGAGTAGTAAGAAGAGTAGTGCCATATGCCTGGTTGGTGTTTACCCAGTAGAGTAGTAAGAAGAGTAGTGCCATATGCCTGGTTGTGTGGACTTGGTGTTTACCCAGTAGAGTAGTAAGAAGAGTAGTAGTGCCATATGCCTGGTTGTGTGGACTTGGTGTTTACCCAGTAGAGTAGTAAGAAGAGTAGTGCCATATGCCTGGTTGTGTGGACTTGGTGTTTACCCAGTAGAGTAGTAAGAAGAGTAGTGCCATATGCCTGGTTGTGTGGACTTGGTGTTTACCCAGTAGAGTAGTAAGAAGAGTAGTGCCATATGCCTGGTTGTGTGGACTTGGTGTTTACCCAGTAGAGTAGTAAGAAGAGTCATGCCATATGCCTGGTTGGTGTTTACCCAGTAGAGTAGTAAGAAGAGTAGTGCCATAGGCCTGGTTGGTGTTTACCCAGTAGAGTAGTAAGAAGAGTAGTGCCATAGGCCTGGTTGGTGTTTACCCAGTAGAGTAGTAAGAAGAGTAGTGCCATAGGCCTGGTTGGTGTTTACCCAGTAGAGTAGTAAGAAGAGTAGTGCCATAGGCCTGGTTGGTGTTTACCCAGTAGAGTAGTAAGAAGAGTAGTGCCATAGGCCTGGTTGGTGTTTACCCAGTAGAGTAGTAAGAAGAGTAGTGCCATATGCCTGGTTGTGTGGACTTGGTGTTTACCCAGTAGAGTAGTAAGAAGAGTAGTGCCATAGGCCTGGTTGGTGTTTACCCAGTAGAGTAGTAAGAAGAGTAGTGCCATAGGCCTGGTTGGTGTTTACCCAGTAGAGTAGTAAGAAGAGTAGTGCCATATGCCTGGTTGGTGTTTACCTGCTAGAGTAGTAAGAAGAGTAGTGCCATATGCCTGGTTGGTGTTTACCCAGTAGAGTAGTAAGAAGAGTAGTGCCATATGCCTGGTTGGTGTTTACCCAGTAGAGTAGTAAGAAGAGTAGTGCCATATGCCTGGTTGGTGTTTACCCAGTAGAGTAGTAAGAAGAGTAGTGCCATATGCCTGGTTGGTGTTTACCCAGTAGAGTAGTAAGAAGAGTAGTGCCATATGCCTGGTTGGTGTTTACCCAGTAGAGTAGTAAGAAGAGTAGTGCCATATGCCTGGTTGGTGTTTTACCCAGTAGAGTAGTAAGAAGAGAAGTGCCATATGCCTGGTTGGTGTTTACCCAGTAGAGTAGTAAGAAGAGAAGTGCCATATGCCTGGTTGGTGTTTACCCAGTAGAGTAGTAAGAAGAGTAGTGCCATATGCCTGGTTGGTGTTTACCCAGTAGAGTAGTAAGAAGAGTAGTGCCATATGCCTGGTTGTGTACTCGTGTCTTTTCAGCCATTGATGTGCGCAGCTATTCTGGACTTTACGGTCCCATTCACTTCAATTCATTTTTTTGGCGTTTTACATATTTCGGACCGTGCGGACGCCGCTGTACTCGTGCGAGGAAAACAACAATTGTCTCGGGTGCTAAACATGGTCATGGAACGGCTTGCTTAACCAGAATGGTGTGTGTTGTGTTATTTCGAAGATAATTAAAGAAAATCTTATTACAATGGGATTTCTCATAGGCATGGTTTTGCATGTCTCTTATCTCTTTTCATGTTGACTGAGCGATCACCGTTACAAGTTTACAAGGTGCCCAGCGCACATATGTATGCATACAAAAAGGAAGAATACATTTCACAGTGTAATTCTGCAAATAATTCACTTCAAAGTTAAGTGTTATTACATAGGCACCATGGTCATCAATATGTGTGTAAGAACAAGTGAAAAAACAAATCGGTCAGTTTGTCAAAGAGGAGACGGTAGATATGCACCATAATACACAGTATTCATCGAAATATGCTCATGAGTTGTATGCTGAAGAAATACTGTACGCACAAATATCTATTTACTGAATTAGACTAATCATGGCCTATCAGAAGTGAGGTAACACGAGTGTAAAAATTGTCCTTTGATGGGCCTTGAACCCACAACCTGTGGAATGGTAGGCATGACTCCATCCACTAAGCTACCACAGTGTCAGTAGAATTTGTTTGACCAGAAAACTTCTTGTTGTGCACATTATCACAGCACTAAAAAATCATATAGGCCTACAATCATTTCTTCATCATACTTCAGACAATGAGGTAATGGTGCAGGGAAAATATATTTTATATGATTTATTGTGTTAAAATGCACAACGACGACATATCTTTCTGGTCTTAACATTTCTTATGAAACTGTGGTAGCTTAGTGGATGAAGTCATGCTGTCCATACCATAAGTTGTGGGTTCAAGGCCACTCAGCATTCAACTTTTACTCACGTGTATGTAACCTCACTCCTGATATAGGCCTACATTATAAGGCTTATTGGGAAAATAAATATTTGTGCCTTCAGTATGTCTTCAGCATATCTTTCAGGAGCACATAGCGACACATACTGTGTATTATGCTACATATCATCCACAGTGTCTGCTTTGAGAAATTAATCATTCTCAATTTGCACTACTTATTACATATGTGGTATGATCTGTTAACTTCAGAGTTACTTATTTTCAGAATTACAGAAAGTTCTGATCATTCTGCACATTGTAAGATGAAATGGTGATGACGCAGTGAACATGCTAAGAGATATGAAACCTAGTATCCAATCATGCAAATGACATCCCACTATAATAAGATTTTATTCAATTTTCTTCAAAACAACACAACACATTGCAGAAATTCTTGTAGCCATCATATGTAGGCCTATAGGATGTAATGGAAGCATTTACACATTGTCAGCAGCGCAAGCACCCTTTTCTCACAGACCCTTGATGTGCCCTACAGACAGACTTGAAGTACTTTGTACATGGGCCCATCTAAAACATGCAGTACAATGTTAAAGGGACAGTTTGGTCAATTTCAACATGCAGTTGTAATGCTCACACTACCCTGGACTTGTCAGTGCCTGAGATTTTTTTTTCTTTCTTCAGCCGATCCTGGTCATTGTAATGGGGGCAACTCTTTGTTTACATTTCAAAAAAACATTTTTATTTATTCCCAAAAACATCCAAAAGGTTATAAAACATCAGCAGACAACTAGCAAGCAGCAGTACCTTTTGGGAAAATATTTGGAGTTGGCCTATGTTTTATTTTTTTTAAAATGTAAACAAACGCTGCCCCCATTAGAATTGCTCATATCTCGGAAAGGGCTGAGCCGAAAAATGTGGCATCACCAGGTACTGACAAGTCAAGGGTAGCGTGAGCAATACAACTGCATGTTGAAATTGACCAAACTGTCCCTTTAAGATTTTGTTTGTTAATTCTTAACCTACAAACATGGAAAAGACAGAGGAGATGAAAGACATTGGAAACTTCTTGAATGTAGCAATCCCATTACAATAGAAACAACATGAATTGTTTGCCAATTAATGACTATATGTAGTAGCCTAGCCCAGTGGTTCCCAACCTTTTTCTTCAGGGACCCATGTTTTTACTATTGTAAGCTTTGGTGACCCAGCGCCCGCATGAGAGGAAGTCACTCGATACGCTCTGTCTCCTCCGAAAACTCATTTTAGTCATCATTTTCTCATTCCTCAATTCGTCTTTGTTCAAAAACAGAATAAATGTTTAATGTAGCACTTAAATTTTGTTGCTTCTATGCATTTGTCATTTATTCAACATGGGCTACATATGGTATTAAAATGAAACCCCTTAAACTCAAGAGGGCTTCGCGACCCCCTGTGGATCTTTGGCGACCCATAGGTTGGGAATCACTGGCCTAGCCTATAATGCAACCTTTGTTATATAGCCTAATAGTGAGTTAAATTGAATCCGAATGTCTCAGCGTGCCCTACAATATCGCCCCCCTGTGGCCACATTAGCTAATGAAGATAATGTTGCTTGAGTGATATGTGGCATGTGCATTATTGAGGAAAGAGACGTAGGCTATGTGCCGTCAGTATTTTTCCTTCATATCATTCAGAAGCATGGTGTGATGCATACTTTGTACTATGTTGCGCATATCTACCATCTCCTCTTTGACAAACTGACCGATTTGTTTTTTCACTTGTTCTTACACACATATTGATGACCATGGTGCCTATGTAATAACATTTAACTTTGAAGTGAATTATTTGCAGAATTACACTGTGTAATGTATTCTTCCTTTTTGTATGCATACATATGTGCGCTGTGCACCTTGTAAACTTGTAACGGTGATAGCTCAGTCAACATGAAAAGAGATAAGAGACATGCAAAACCATGCCTATGAGAAATCCCATTGTAATAAGATTTTCTTTAATTATCTTCGAAATGACACAACACACACCATTCTGGTTAAGCAAGCCGTTCCATGACCATGTTTAGCACCCGAGACAATTGTTGTTTTCCTCGCACGAGTACAGCGGCGTCCGCACGGTCCGAAATATGTAAAACGCCAAAAAAATGAATTGAAGTGAATGGGACCGTAAAGTCCAGAATAGCTGCGCACATCAATGGCTGAAAAGACACGAGTTGGTTGTGTGGACTTGGTGTTTACCCAGTAGAGTAGCAAGAAGAGTAGTGCCATATGCCTGGTTGTGTGGACTTGGTGTTTACCCAGTAGAGTAGTAAGAAGAGTAGTGCCATATGCCTGGTTGTGTGGACTTGGTGTTTACCCAGTAGAGTAGTAAGAAGAGTAGTGCCATATGCCTGGTTGTGTGGACTTGGTGTTTACCCAGTAGAGTAGTAAGAAGAGTAGTGCCATATGCCTGGTTGGTGTTTACCTGCTAGAGTAGTAAGAAGAGTAGTGCCATATGCCTGGTTGGTGTTTACCCAGTAGAGTAGTAAGAAGAGTCATGCCATATGCCTGGTTGGTGTTTACCCAGTAGAGTAGTAAGAAGAGTAGTGCCATAGGCCTGGTTGGTGTTTACCCAGTAGAGTAGTAAGAAGAGTAGTGCCATATGGACTTGGTGTTTACCCAGTAGAGTAGTAAGAAGAGTAGTGCCATATGCCTGGTTGGTGTTTACCCAGTAGAGTAGTAAGAAGAGTAGTGCCATATGCCTGGTTGGTGTTTACCCAGTAGAGTAGTAAGAAGAGTAGTGCCATATGCCTGGTTGGTGTTTACCCAGTAGAGTAGTAAGAAGAGTAGTGCCATATGCCTGGTTGGTGTTTACCCAGTAGAGTAGTAAGAAGAGTCATGCCATATGCCTGGTTGGTGTTTACCCAGTAGAGTAGTAAGAAGAGTAGTGCCATAGGCCTGGTTGGTGTTTTACCAGTAGAGTAGTAAGAAGAGTCATGCCATATGCCTGGTTGGTGTTTACCCAGTAGAGTAGTAAGAAGAGTAGTGCCATAGGCCTGGTTGGTGTTTACCCAGTAGAGTAGTAAGAAGAGTAGTGCCATAGGCCTGGTTGGTGTTTACCCAGTAGAGTAGTAAGAAGAGAAGTGCCATATGCCTGGTTGGTGTTTACCCAGTAGAGTAGTAAGAAGAGAAGTGCCATAGGCCTGGTTGGTGTTTACCCAGTAGAGTAGTAAGAAGAGTAGTGCCATAGGCCTGGTTGGTGTTTACCCAGTAGAGTAGTAAGAAGAGTAGTGCCATATGCCTGGTTGTGTGGACTTGGTGTTTACCCAGTAGAGTAGTAAGAAGAGTAGTGCCATATGCCTGGTTGTGTGGACTTGGTGTTTACCCAGTAGAGTAGTAAGAAGAGTAGTGCCATATGCCTGGTTGTGTGGACTTGGTGTTTACCCAGTAGAGTAGTAAGAAGAGTAGTGCCATATGCCTGGTTGTGTGGACTTGGTGTTTACCCAGTAGAGTAGTAAGAAGAGTAGTGCCATATGCCTGGTTGGTGTTTACCCAGTAGAGTAGTAAGAAGAGTAGTGCCATATGCCTGGTTGGTGTTTACCCAGTAGAGTAGTAAGAAGAGTAGTGCCATATGCCTGGTTGGTGTTTACCCAGTAGAGTAGTAAGAAGAGTAGTGCCATATGCCTGGTTGGTGTTTACCCAGTAGAGTAGTAAGAAGAGTAGTGCCATATGCCTGGTTGTGTGGACTTGGTGTTTACCCAGTAGAGTAGCAAGAAGAGTAGTGCCATATGCCTGGTTGGTGTTTACCCAGTAGAGTAGTAAGAAGAGTAGTGCCATATGCCTGGTTGGTGTTTACCCAGTAGAGTAGTAAGAAGAGTAGTGCCATATGCCTGGTTGGTGTTTACCCAGTAGAGTAGTAAGAAGAGTAGTGCCATATGCCTGGTTGGTGTTTACCCAGTAGAGTAGTAAGAAGAGTAGTGCCATATGCCTGGTTGGTGTTTACCCAGTAGAGTAGTAAGAAGAGTAGTGCCATATGCCTGGTTGTGTGGACTTGGTGTTTACCCAGTAGAGTAGCAAGAAGAGTAGTGCCATATGCCTGGTTGTGTGGACTTGGTGTTTACCCAGTAGAGTAGTAAGAAGAGTAGTGCCATATGCCTGGTTGGTGTTTACCCAGTAGAGTAGTAAGAAGAGTAGTGCCATAGGCCTGGTTGGTGTTTACCCAGTAGAGTAGTAAGAAGAGTAGTGCCATAGGCCTGGTTGGTGTTTACCCAGTAGAGTAGTAAGAAGAGTAGTGCCATAGGCCTGGTTGGTGTTTACCCAGTAGAGTAGTAAGAAGAGTAGTGCCATAGGCCTGGTTGGTGTTTACCCAGTAGAGTAGTAAGAAGAGTAGTGCCATATGCCTGGTTGTGTGGACTTGGTGTTTACCCAGTAGAGTAGTAAGAAGAGTAGTGCCATATGCCTGGTTGTGTGGACTTGGTGTTTACCCAGTAGAGTAGTAAGAAGAGTAGTGCCATATGCCTGGTTGTGTGGACTTGGTGTTTACCCAGTAGAGTAGTAAGAAGAGTAGTGCCATATGCCTGGTTGTGTGGACTTGGTGTTTACCCAGTAGAGTAGTAAGAAGAGTAGTGCCATATGCCTGGTTGTGTGGACTTGAAATGGCATGTGGCTATGAAATAGTGACCATGAATGGCTCAAATCATCTCTTATGTCGAGACGGTTTATACCCAATGTTGCTGATTTGATTGCTGGTTTATTTTCATTTTTCATGTATCCTTTATTTAGCCAGGATTGTCCCATTGACAATAGAGTCTCTTCTGCCAGGGAGTCCTGGTCAAAATGGCAGCATGCATAAAGTTACAGACACAGACAAACACATAGACAAAAAGGAAAATAAATGGCTGTATGTGCTGCATAGTCAGAAACAATGACACTCCTCTGTGTACACTGTATTAATTTCCCTCTTAAAAGTCTCTAATGAGGGCAGAGAGTCCATACATAATATCTTCTGCAACTCATTCCATAGGTATGGGGCATAAAAAGAAAAGCCTGGGCCAAATTGTATATACTGGGGGATAGGGGCTGCACATTGGTGTTGTCTTTGTCTTTTGTCGTGTTTTTCTCCTGCTAAGGGGTTTGTTTATTCTCGAATTTATACTGTCACCAATGTCTTCAGAGGATGTCACTCTCAATGTTGTTGAGCTATGTCATCAGTTTTGTAACCGATGACAATATTCTGTAGCCTCTCGAGCCATCCTACGTACTTCCGCCAAAGGATTGGCTCCACTACTGTAGTCTGGCCGTGCTTCTCTGTGGAGTGCTTGGAGCAGTAGAATTTTGATTGCAACGCCCCCCCAGAAAACAGCCAATAATCGAATACGCCCCCCACGTGGGGACGAAAGGGGGAGAACGTTTGTGACAATGACGTACACATTTGCGCCAGAGCCATTGGCTATGTTGTTGTTGAGTAACTGCCAGCGATTGGGTGAGAGGTGTCCAATAATTTCAAACTATAACTGAGTGCAAACTTCCTGCTTCCTACAATCGCTTCAGAGCAAACAAATGCCAGACCATAAATACGAAATGAAATGGTAGTATTATGGGATGCTCAGGACCAGGCTAAATATTCTGGGTTGTGAGCCTGATTATTGAGAACAACTGTTAACACCTGCAATGAGGGTCATGTGATCACCCGGAAATTGTAATTTGTATTGTTTTCACGTCTGAAGAAGTTTTGTACCCGAAACGTCACAGAAAAATAAAAAAACAAGTGGGAGCAAAAAAATCTTAGTTGCAGCGGACTTTTCTCTCTTTTTATCTACTTACTAGAGTAGAACACCCTTTACAAGATGCTACAATAGAACAAGGATAGACATTTGGCCTGAATTAGCACAGTATGTTCACATCAGAATTCTTCCCCACCTTGAACATAAAATTCTCACGAGTGTGCAAGTATTTGAGTTGGAATGAAATATTAATTCACAACATAACCATTTTTTTAACACGCCATAGTGCATATCTGTGGAAAGACTGGAACCATTTTGCGTTCTACAAAACTGTACATGAATCTCTTTCATGTAAATCAAAGGCTGAAACCTGAAACAAGAAAATGTAAATGTAAAGAAAAATGTAAGATCTGACGATACTATAGGGAAGGTGAATTTGCATATAAGTGTAGTCTGCCAATGCATACAGCCATGGTAGCTATAGTACTGCATGATGTGATGTACCGTAGTACAAATGTATGTTCCAACCCCCACTAATGCTTCACTTAGCAGAGTGCTACACTACACTACACTAGAGTACACTAGACTACACTAGACCACACTAATAGCTTTTAGAGCTTTCAGAGGTGCCAAGAAAATGACACGCACACACTTTTGCACAAATTGTCTTTCAGGTATGCACACGCACGCACGCACGCACGCACACGCACACACGCACGCACGCACGCACGCACGCACGCACGTACACACACGCACACACACAGACACACACACACACACACACACACACACACACACACACACACACACACACACACACACACACACACACACACACACACACACACACACACACCAGGGTGGGAACTTGTGTGAATTTTCACTCACACACACACACACTACTGATTGCATGACATACATATTTGATTTCACATACACACACAAACTCCTAAAGACTATTATAGCCTACAGGGAACATGTGCACATATACTGTACTTATACACGTAACAGTTCTAAACTGAAGATGAACCTCCCTCCACACACACACACACACACACACACACACACACACACACACACACACACACACACACACACACACACACACACACACACACACACACACACACACACACACACACACACACACACACACACACACACACACACACACACACACACACACACACACACAGACACACACACACACACACACACACACACACACACACACACACACACACACACACACACACACCCCGCACACGCACACCCACACAAACACACATCCATCTTTTTTCAGCTTTCCTCTCTCCGCTCTAGTTCTGCCTCTGCTCTACTCTACTCTACTGTAGTACTCCCTCCTCTCCTCCACTCACTAATTTATTCCAGTTTATCCCTTTGATATGGATGAGGCACGAGGCGGGAGGCGGGCGGGCGCCTTGACGACGATCTGGCACCATTCCCTACTTCTCTCTCCCTCTCTCTACAGCTGTGGGGATGACCGACCGCAAAATCCTGAAAACCCATAATCCGGAATTTCATTACTTTTCCATCACAGCACAGCACAGCACAGCACAGCACAGCACAGCACATTGCATCACATGAGTGAACTCTCCAATCCCAGTATGTGTATACAGTGAGAATAATCAAGAGTGTTGGATCCCTTGCTGATTTTGTTGGTTTGTTTACTAATAAAGACATGATCAGTCTATAATTTTGTTGAAGTTTTTGTTTGGATTTTCTTATGGATATTCTGTCCCTTCATGTTAGAAGACACCTAGCATTTAAGTTATAAACTGATCACTGATACATTACTAATGGACAAACCCTACAAAATCAACAAGGGATCAAATACTTCTTATTCTCACTGTACAGGCAGTGGGAGAAAGCAAAGCCCACTGTGCTAGGCATTATTATGACTGATCATGGCCAATGTGCTAGGTGTTATTATTATGGGCCAGGGCTGTAGTCAAGACCACCTTTGTAGAGTCCAAGACAAGTCCAAGACCAGAATAGTCAAGTCCGAGACGAGTCCGAGTCAAAAGAGTTTCGAGTCCGAGACAAGACCGAGTCCAACAACATTCGAGTCCAAGTCAAGTCCGAGTCACATGTCGGTCAGTGTTAAACAATGAAAAGGATGACTGTCAATTATGCGAATGTTTGAAGGTAGGCTAACCTATATGCCATGGATGTGAAGACAAACTTTTATGTTGTTGGATTTCAAGCTCCACTCTATTTTGCTTAGAGCATTGGCTATCATAAATTCTAAAGACAGACCCGGTCGAGTCCAAAAGCTTAATTTGGCAAGACCAGTGTCCGAGTCCAAGACAAGTCCGAGTCCAATTGATAGAGAGTCCAAGACAAGTCCAAGTCCATAGTAAAATGGACTTGTGCCCGAGTCCGGACTCGAGCACTACAGCCCTGTTATGGGCCACTGGAAATCTGTTTCTGCCTATAGATGGACATGGCTAAATGGTTAGAGCCCTGGCCTGTAGATCAGAGGGTTTCTGGTTCCATTCCCACTAGTGTTGCACCGATACCATTTCTTGGCCCCAATACCGATACCCGATACCTGGCTGTGCAGTATTGGCCGATACCGATACCATACTGATACCACCCTAATTGAAATATATATATATATAACTGCAGTGCATACTACTTGGATGTAAAATCATTGCATGGCTTTGTCAGGCTGCTGCCTACCTTTGTGAAACAGGAAAAAGACTAATACAAAGTGAATCCAGCAAAACTTTTTATACTTTTTAAATACCTCTATGAAATAACTAATTTCAAGGCTGTTTAAGTGTCACACAAGCATCTGTAAATGGTATCGGTGCCCTATTTGTTGGTACTCGCCAATACCGAGACCACCATTTTAGTGCCGATCCACTGAACCACTGATACTGGTATCTGTATCGGTGCAACACTAATTCCCACCCATACCACCACCTTCATCCTTGGCCGAAGTGCCCTGGAGCAAGACACCTAACCCCACATTGCTCCAGGGCCTGTAACCAATACCCTGTACCTAAATAACTGTTACGTAAGTCGCTTTGGATAAAAGCATCAGCTATGTGTAATGTAATGTAAAGTAGTAATGTAATGTATTGGTCAAGGATATGGTCTTTCCTTCAGTCTCAGTGAACACTTGATGAAAGCAAAGACCGCTCAGCCAGGCATTACTATAATTCTCGTGAGCAGATTTGGTTAAGGTTAAAGGTTAAAGGAGTTTGTCTTTGCCTTCAATTCCAGTGAACAGTTGGCGAGAACAAAGAGCACCCGGCCAGGCATTATCATTATTACTGGTGTGGGCATTGAGCAGCTGTGGCCTGGTGGCTAAGGATTGAGGCTTCAGTTGTCAGAGGAAGATTGCAACACTGCTTCTTTAAAGGGACACTGTGTGAGATTTTTAGTTGTTTATTTCCAGAATTCATGCTGCCCATTTACTAATGTTACCCTTTCATGAATATTTACCACCACCATGAAATTCTAAGTATTCATTATGACTGGAAAAATTGCACTTTTCATACATGAAAAGGAGGATCTTCTCCATGGTCCGCCATTTTGAATTTCCAGAAATAGCCATTTTTAGCTGCAAAAATGACTGTACTTGGGCCATACTAGAAAATATTAGTTTATTACTTAGTAAACTATCATGAAAAGGTCAAATTTGGCAATAGGCGACACAGTTTCAATGAGCAGCATAGCTGCAGTACCTTTTTTGACCATTTCCTGCACAGTGTCCCTTTAAGGTTTCATGCATCACTTTATTTTTGGTTTACTGAAAAGCTGCACCTGCTGACAAAGAAACGTTCAAGGTTCAAGGGCCCTCACGCTTTTTGTGTCTTTATTGCTGATAGGACAGTCAAGAGAGTGGAAGAGACAAAGAGCAGGTGTTGGACATGACCCAGGCCAGACTCGAACCTAGATCGGTATGGTCAGCGTTTCCCAAACTGTGGTGTGTGCACCCCTGGGGGTGCGCGGCCTGCCATAAGGGGGTTGGCGAGCTAAATAGAGCAAGGGTGGATATTATATCAGTTTATATCCAACATTAATGAACATGGAGTAGTTTTTAATTGTATGGTGAATTGTATGCTGGAAAGGTCCATCTGAAGTGTAGTTTAACTCCTAGACTGTTGGAAAAGAGGATTCCCCAAAACAAGTGTGCATAATGTACAGTGAATGTGCAGTGAATCATACTTCCGTGGCATCAGTACACCAAAAAAATTGCTTAGGGGGTGCGCGAAACACATTGAAATGTACAAGGGGGTGCGCAGGGGGAAAAGTTTGGGAACCACTGGGTATGGTCATGCAAACCCATATGTGGAGGGTATACAAGGGCTGCACCACAGTTCCCCCAGGATCTTGCAAAACTTTAAGGAGTTAGGCTTGCCTCCAATCCCAGTAAGCAGGTGGCTGTTGAAGAGGCCACTGGGTATAG
>NC_085860.1:54697537-54702537 GCF_034702125.1 Engraulis encrasicolus | reverse complement strand
CGAGTCGCGCTGTGTTGAGCTGTAGGCCTACCAGAGATAGTATAGTCAATGGCCCTGGCCAAAGGGGACTAGAGGGGCTAGATGCATTCAGTATTGCTGGTTTTTATTATTATTTTTACCTTATGTTTTATCTTAATCTTTTAAATGTTTTTTGACTCTAATTTATTTCCTTCTTTCTTCCCTGTTTGCTTTCATTTACATTTGTTAACTTTGTGAAGCACATTGAGTTGCACCTGTGTATGAAATGCGCTATATAAATAAACTTGCCTTGCCTTGCCTTTTTGGGTAGCTGTGCCTCTTTTCCACTGCCGGTTTTCTGGTAGGCCTACAGCTTGACAAAGCGCGACTCGGCAGCCACTTTTTGCTTTACCTTTGAGCTGTGTCGTGCCTATTATTTGAAAAGCAAAAAGTGGCAGCCGAGTCACGCTGTGTTGAGCTGTAGGCCTACCAGAAAACTGGCAGTTGGAAAAGAGTCACTGGTGGCCCAGCCCAGCCTAGAGGAGATGGTGAGTAGGATGTCTGCCAACAGTGGGGGTCGGAGGGTGGTAGGGGGACTAAGGGGTCAATTGTCCTGGGCCCAGGGAGAGAGGGGGTCCCGAATTGTGTCTCCATTGTATGTATTGAGATGGGAGTACTTTCAGTTTATTTTTATCTTGGGCCTGACCAAGGCTGTCAGCGGCCCTGGCAGTGCAGTGCAGTGAGGCAGGCAGGGTAGAGAAAGTGCTGGCTGAATGTGGGTCAGTGTCTGTCTGACTGTGGAGGCTTCAGTGGGATTTTACTGGAGATGATGAGGGCAGGGAGTCTGGGTCTGGGTCTGGGCAGGGAGTCTGGGTCTGGGCTAAGGCTGGGCAATATGAAGATATCGTTATCGTGATATAAAAGGGTATATCATGATAGTAATTTTATCAGTTGTATACAATTGATTATCATTTAATTACATTTCATGTTGTCATAATACACACTATAAGTTCATGTAACTGTATAAATAACAATAAAAAGATCCATTTTAAAGAAAGGTGGTTTTGCGACATGAAAAAAATAAAGAGCAAATAAAGAGAATAGCTGAAAACGTATGTAATTGTGCTATATCGTGATATACAGTTGAGGACGATATTATTAGCCCCCCTCCTGAAATTAGACATATCTCTTCATTTATCATTGAGAATGATCATTATTAATAAATGCATGTTATTCTGGAAACGAATACACCATGGAGATAGTATCCAATAAGTTAAATTTGGACTTTTCCATTTTCACATTGAGTTTAAACAAAAAAGTGTAAAAATGGCAAGGACAAAATTATTAGCCCCCTTATCATTCATAGTCAATACAGTGCCATTTATGAACAAAAACTGACACCATGCACTTTGATTAGTTGTTAACTATGTTGGCACATGTCCTACCAGGGATTTTGGCCCATTTTTTTCATTGCAAATAGTTAAGCTGGTCCAAATTGCATGGATGTTGAGGATGGACATTCATTTTCAGCACTCTTCAAATACTATCTAAAGGATTGAGGTCTGAACCACTCCATGACCATGGTTTTAGTATCTTTGAAGAATATTTGAACTATTTTGGATGCAAGTTTTGGGTTATTGTCTTATTGAAAGATCCAGTGAAGATCTTAACTCCCTCTATGAGCATATTTTTGCAAGGTCACTTTCCACATTCTATCATAATTTTCAGTTTTTATGGTGCCGTACACCCAAACAAGATTTCCTGTGGCTGAGGCTGCCACAGAATGATGCATCCACCACCATGTTTAATTGTGGAAACCATCTTATAACGATTCAAGGCCTATTCCTTTCTTCACCTGACAGAAGCAGAATTCATGCATCAAAGCAGGTGCAATTGAATATCATCAGATGAAAGCAGAGACGTTCAAAACTCATTTTTGACTTTCAAAAGTTCACAGGCAAAGCTCAGTAACACTGTGATATGCACTGCCTTTAGTAAATGGGTTCGTCTGTGATGATGGCCCCAAAGCCCAATATGATGACAAGTCCTAACAACTGTCTTTCTTGGGGGGAAAAAAACCTCCAGGTGAGGCCAGGTCAATAACACTCATCTAGGCAGGTGTCCAATGCTTCTTTGGTCTAATGAGGCTAAGCAGTTTCCACAGTTACACGTAGTGGAAGGGCATCAAGTTTAGTCTGTTATTCAGCCTCAGGCACAGGGAGTCTGGGTCTGAATCTGGATTGCTGGGTCTTCCAACAACATTGTAACCCAAAGCATACATTTAGATTAGTTCAGAGGTTCTTCAAGGACACTAAAACCATGATATTGGAATCACCCGCTCATAGTCCAGTCCTCAATCCCACTGAGAGTCTGTGGTTAATGTCTATGCTCAGCATCCATGCGATTTGGACCAGCTAGAACACTTTGCAGTGAAGAAATGGGTCAAAATCCCTAGTGGGGCATGTGCCAACCTAGGTAGCAACTTATCAGAGCCTGTTGTCAGTTTTGGTTCATAAATGGCGCCATATTGACTATTAATGATCAGGGGGCTAATAATTTTGTCCTTGTCATTTTTGCCCTTTTTTGTTTAAACTCATCGTAACAGTAGAAAAATCCAAATTCAACTCATTGAACATTATCTCCATCAAGTGTATTTGTTTCCAGAATAACAGAAACGGTAAATAATGGTCATTCTTACTGAGAAATCAGGAGAAATGTCTAATTAAAGGAGGGGGGCTAATCATATCGTCCTCAACTGTATATCGTTATCGTGATATGAAGTAACCCATATCGTGATATCGTTTTTTTTTTTCCATATCTCCCAGCCCTAGTCTGGGCAGGGAGTCAGGATCAGGGCTGTAGCTGCACTAAGCTGTGAACTCTGTGGCTGCAGGGTAGAGGGGTTTCCTTGGCAGAGCAGGGGAGAGAAGGGAATACAAGGAGATGAAATGAAAGTAAAGCAGAAGAGAGGAGATGAGAAGGGAGGAGAGGAGAGGAGAGGAGAGGGGAGAGGAGTGGAGAGGAGGGGAGAGGAGGAAGAGGGGAGGAGAGGAGAGGATGAAGAGGAGAGGAGGGCAGATGAGGAAGAGGGGAGGAGAGGAGAGGAGAGGAGAGGAGAGGAGAGGAGAGGAAATTAAAGTAAAGCAGAAGACAGGAGATGAGAAGGGAGGAGAGGAGAGGAGAGGAGAGGAGAGGAGAGGAGAGGAGAGGAGAGGAGAGGAGAGGAGAGGAGAGGGGAGGAGAGGAGAGGAAATGAAAGTAAAGCAGAAGAGAGGAGATGAGAAGGGAGGAGTGGAGAGGAGAGGAGAGGAGAGGAAAAGAAAGTAAAGCAGAAGAGAGGAGATGAGAAGGGAGGAGAGGAGAGGAGAGGAGAGGAGAGGAGAGGAAAGTAAAGCAGAAGAGAGGAGATGAGAAGGGAGGAGAGGAGAGGAGAGGAGATTAAATGAAATGAAGGTACAGGAAAGGAAAAGAGAGAAAAGGAAAGGAGAGGAAAGGGAAGACAATGAAAAGTGAAAAAAGGGAAGAAAAGGATAGGAAAGGATGTGCTGTTGAAATGAGGAGGCAGGGCTGAATTCCAAAGCTATGCTTCAGCCAAATGTAAATTGGCTAAAGGGTGTTTTAGCAGTAACAGATACTCTCATCCAAACCAGATTAGTGCATTGATCCCTGGCTGACTGCTCTCTAGGAAGTGGAGTGGCCTAGTGACTGCACTGTCACACCCCACCACATCGTGTGTGTTTGTGTGTGTGTGTGTGTGTGTGTGTGTGTGTGTGTGTGTGTGTGTGTGTGTGTGTGTGTGTGTGTGTGTGTGTGTGTGTGTGTGTGTGTGTGTGTGTGTGTGTGTGTGTGTGTGTGTTTTCGTGCGTGTGTGTGTGTGTGTTTGTGTGTGTGTGTGTGCCACATGCTCTATTTAACAGTGCCCTAATGTAAAACTGCCTCACTTGGCATACAACCTTGTTCTGTATATTTTCTGTGCAGTTTGTATCTGCCAGTGTTGTATGCTATGACTTTGCCTTCAATTGTCCCTTTGGATAAAAAGGTGTCTGCCAAATGTAATGCAATGTAATTAGGGGTGTAACGGTACACAAAAATTACGGTTTGGTACGTATCTCGGTTTTAGGGTTACGGTTCGGTACATTTTCGGTACAGTATAAGGGAACAAAATAGAAAAACATTTTCTTCCTCAGCACGCAGTTAATTCCAGCAAAATATTCTCAAAATAAAAACGAAAAAAAGGAAGCACTTTCAAGGTTTCACAAGGTTTCACAAAGACCAAGCCTCTACACCTGTTTTTTCTCTCTCAGGGTTCTGCACGAGCCTCTGCATGTAGTAGCAGCATAATGTAAAAACATGAACAGAGTAGCCTTTTACTCAACCTTTCGGTACTCGGTACAGCATTGTTTGGTTCAGCACAGGTCTTTTCGGTACGGTACCTCGGTTCGGTTCGATATCGTTACACCCCTAAATGTAAAGTAATGTGAAACAGCACAGCCCAAACAATGTCTCCACTTATGTCTTATGTCTAACTGTTTAACTCAACACTTAAGAGTCACTTTTTCTTTTGCCTGAAGACATGTCAAAGTTTTATCTTTTTTTTCCAACATCAGCTGATTTTAAAGCACGTCACACATCAACATCCCTGTGACCTTCTGATGAAGACGGAAGTATTATCGTCTAAACATGCCAGGTATAAGATACAACGTTTACATGTCTTAAGGCAAAAGAAAATCTTAAGTGTTGAATGTCTCCACTTGACAATGCCATAGGTAGTGGGCCTGCCTTATGTCAAAGAGCAGAGCGCCGCGCTGCCCAAATAAAAGTATCCATTTGGCCACGAGGCCGTAGTGAAATATTCATGAAGGCGATTTCAGTGTTGTTTTTATTAGGCAGTAGGCTGTAGTCGTCTTTCCTGGTGAACCAGAAGCTATGTGTTGACGCCCAGGGGGCTGGGCTACACAATCCTTCTGGTACACCTGTGATTCGCTCTCCTCCTCCGTTTTCGAAATAACCGGGGCAGCACGACGAATCAGGATCGTAGGGAG
>NC_085860.1:54687537-54695037 GCF_034702125.1 Engraulis encrasicolus | reverse complement strand
AAGTGTTCTAGCCTTGGTAGTGTGTGAAACGCCTAGTGATGGGATACTCCGCGGAGTTCACCAAAGAGTATCCAATCATTTCACGCACTACCAAGGCTAGAACACTTGACATTGGGAAATGGTGGCAGTCTATTTTTCTTAGTCACAGGTTATTTGGGAGAAATATTCACCATGGTAGTGGTGTGTGGTTAATGAGTGCCACCAACCTGAGGCTAACGAGCGGAAGGGCTTTGTGAGAGCTAGAAAGCTCAGGGGTGCACTCCTGGAAAGCTAGTTGTTAGCCAGCTAGAGGGCTTTATGAGAGCTAGAAAGCTCAGGGGTGCATTCCTGGAAAGCATAGTTGTTAGCCAGGTAGCAACTTGGGTAGCTGCCAATGGGAAATTGTATCGCAAACAACAAAGTCGCTAACATAGTTAGCAGCATAGCTATGGTTCCGAGAAATGAAACCCAGGAGAGTCGGTGTAGAGTTGGGGCTAGCCAAGACTGCAGGTGCTCTCTCTTCTTTCCTCCCAAAGAGAGATCACACTTGAAGTGGCTGACCTGTTTCATGGCCTGTGGAAATTGACTGGAAACTTACCTGTGGATTCACTTACATTTAGATTCAGAGACTTAACTTGGTTACAGTGCTGGACTACCTGGATGGGACTTTCGTTTGAACTGACAGTAAGATTTGGAGATTATCTTTACTTTAAGAAGAGGATATCAGACCGAGGCCTTGTTTTGAGTTAATTATTGAAAATTCCAAAGAGAGAATTTATGCTGGCTCATTTACAGTAAAAACTTTCCGTGTTTGAAATTTCACTCTTGAATCATCTTTTGTTAATTCTGATTTGAAGTGTAACATTAAAAATCCTAATTTAGTTTGAATCTGTGTGTCCTCACACTTACTGAATGTCCCGCTGTGAGCTAAGTCTCTTGTGTTATCACAGTGTGTGCATGTATGCGTATGAGTCCTTGTACAGTACATGAGTAAGTGTGTCATTCTAATTGAGTGTCATTTGTACACGTCTTTCCTAAAGAGGCTGTATTCAGTTGTCAAAATAGTTGACAATCCACCCACATCTGTACTGTATTGTTCATCTTGTTTTGCAGAACGTTTCATCATTCATTATGATTGAAGTGTTTTACTGTAAGTGTGAAGTCTGACAAATTATATTTTTGTAGGCTAGAGTATATTGCAGCTCTACATTCATCATCGTGTGCGTGTGCATGCGTGTGTGAGTGCGTGTGTGTGTGCGCGTGCGTGTGCGCGTGCGCGTGCGCGCGTGTGTGCGTGTGCGCGTGTGCGTGTGCGTGTGCATGTGTGTGTGCGTGTGCGTGTGCGTGTGCGTGTGCGTGTGCGTGTGCGTGTGCGTGTGTGCGTGTGCATGTGCGTGTGTGTATGTGTGTGCATGCGTGTGTGTGTGAGTGTTTCTAAGTTTATATCCTCCTATTCGCTTGTGATCTCCTCTGTCTGGTTTGTGTTTTTTTTCCTCCGCTGTCCCGAGAAGGTGTGTCTGTGTGTGTGTGTATGTGTGTGTGTGTGTGTGTGTGTGTGTGTGTGTGTGTGTGTGTGTGTGTGTGTGTGTGTGTGTGTGTGTGTGTGTGTGTGTGTGTGTGTTTGCACGTGCGTGCGTGCTAGCACTCGCATGTGTATGTAGCCTCTGAAGTGTGTTTACTTTGGTTTGGTGCGTATAGCATCAGCATCTTGTGTGTGTTTGTCCTCATTACAGTGTGAATCAGCCACTACGTTACTCTCCTGCCTCTGCTTCTGATCAGCGGAGGTTCTCCACACACACTGTTGGCACGGCAACGTGCCTCATGTAATTTAATTGCTTCTTTGCAGTATTTTTTTTCTTGTATCTCACTCTGTGTATGAAGCAAGGAAAAGGAAAATTGAACTACCAGATATTGTTTCGACTTGTCCCAAGTCTTTTATCGTTAGCCAGACTGCGCCCTCCTAGTGACGCAACACCTTCGCCGCTGTTCATACATTTTCCTCCTCCTCTATCCCCCTCTATCCTAGCCAGGACACGGCCTCCTAGTGATGTGACACCTTCAGTGTTGCTTCTAGTCGGGCCAGGAGCAATGGAAATATTGTTTCTGAGCTTCAGAGAAATCGGGAACTCCTTCTACTTTGCAAACAACCAGTAATAAACCAAGAGAGATGAGTCAACCCAACTTTTGGGAAATGTTAATGGCCATGCTCTTGGTCAGACCAAGTCTCGAAGAGATTTGAAAGTCAATGATAATAAGGCTATACCTCTATCCCTCTCTCAGGCATGCTTCCTTGCTTGCTTAATTGTTATCTTATGTACTTTCTTCGTATGTCCCCCCCCTCTCTTTCTCTCTCTCTCTCTCTCTCTCTCTCTCTCTCTCTCTCTCTCTCTCTCTCTCTCTCTCTCTCTCTCTCTCTGTCTCTCTCTCTCTTCCTCTCTCCCCCTTTCTCTCTCTCTCTTCCTCTTATCCCTCTCTATCCCTCTCTTCCTCAGGCATGCCCACGAGCATCAGCGAGATCCTGAAGGAGAAGTCGATCCTGAAGCCGTCCCGCCGCAGCCTGCCCTGCCTGGCCCCGAGCCAGACCCACCCCCTGGACATCCAGACCCACCCCCTGGACCTCCAGGGCCACGCCCAGCAGCACCACCACACTCACCCCCAGAGCCTCGACCACTTCCTCTGCCTGCCCCTGCCCCTCAGCGCCCCCACAGACAGACACGCGCACGCAACGCACACGCACGAGACAGACGCGCACACACACACGCAGAGCGTCAGCAGCTCCTGCACTCAAATCACGCCGACGACAGCACAGACGGCCGACAGCACAGGTGAGACAACACGCGGGCGAGCGCGCACACGCATACACACGCACACACGCACACACACACACACACACACACACACACACACACACACACACACACACACACACACACACACACACACACATACACACACTTGTGCACTCATGCTCTCACACACACACACGCACACGCAGCTCCTGCACACAAATCACACCGACAACACAGACGGCCATCAGCACAGGTGAGACAATACGCACACACACACACACACACACACACACACACACACACACACACACACACACACACACACACACACACACACACACACACACACACACACACACACACACACTTGCACATGCATCTCCTGCACACACATCACACCGCAGGTGGCTGAGAGAACAGGTGAGACAACAACACACACGCACACACATATACACATACGTCAGAACATTTCCCCTCCTCTCTTTCTCTCTCTCTCTCTCTCTCTTTCACATACACAGTGCGCACGTTCTCTAGTCGCATGAATACCGACACCCCTGACACATAACATGCAAATGCGTGCACACATGTCTTTGCTACTCTTGTCCACCTGTCAAAGTGAATCTAATTAAACCTGCTGGATGCACACAGCTCTGTATGGGCGCCGTGCTCATTGGCTGCTGCATACACACAGCTCTGTATGGGCCCCGTGCTCATTGGCTGCTGGATGCACACAGCTCTGTATGGCCCCCCTGCTCATTGGCTGCTGGATGCACACAGCTCTGTATGGGCGCCGTGCTCATTGGCTGCTGGATGCACACAGCTCTGTATGGGCGCCGTGCTCATTGGCTGCTGGATGCACACAGCTCTGTATGGGCCCCGTGCTCATTGGCTGCTGGATGCACACAGCTCTGTATGGGCCCCGTGCTCATTGGCTGCTGGATGCACACAGCTCTGTATGGGCCCCGTGCTCATTGACTGCTGGATGCACACAACTCTGTATGGGCCCCGAGCTTATTGGCCAGGCATGACTGCCCTGCAAAGTCAAGAGACACCTCCACACAGCCTCGCATACACTGACCTCACTGACCTCTGCACCTATCACTGACCACTGACCTTAACGCCTGGGTCAGTGACGTTTCAGCGAGCAGTAGCACACGTCAAGGCAGTGCAACGACAGCCAGTGACACTATTGTAAGGATTTGTTTGTTGGTTTTTGTTTTTGTTTTTAGTGGACTATCTCAGAAGCATATTCATTGCAGCATATCAACCACCAATTACTAATTCATTTTTGGGCATTAAATGCTGTTACTCCATGTCTTTCACCTGCCTACACTTTTCTCTATTCTTTTTACTATTATTTAAAGAAAATGCCAAAAAAAAATCACAAACTTGTCGTCTGCGTGTGGATACCATTCTGATGTTGCATTAAATTTGTGCCAGGTTGTGTAAAACTAGTAAGCAGTTGGTCACTCGACTGTAACGGGGAAGAGTCTCATTGTAGATCCACATTGCGGTGTTCCAAGCCCCACAGCCCAGTGATTCTGGAAAGCTGTTGTTCCCTTGCAATGGGACCTATTGCACATGCTATATGTCCTGTGATGCTGCTCAAATGTTGACAACCAAGTCAGTCTGGCCATGCTGGCTGTCTCATCAATTTCATTTCCCCCAAAAATGTAGAAAAATAAATCACATTCGGAACCTTGTGTTTTGGGTTTCTGGACTTGAGCATGCAGTTGTATTGCATTCTCACGCCATCCTTGACTTGTCAGCACCCAACAATGTATAATTTTTTGTGTCAGCATTTTCAGAGATCCTGGCCATTCTAATGGGGTGTGGTCAGGAGTTGGGAAAGGGCTGAACCATAAAATACCACATCATTAGATATTGACAAGTGAAAGGGTAGCCTAAGCAGTACCACTGCATCTTAAACTTGGCAGGAATTCTCTTTTAAGTCAGGAAACCGCAACCACAAGGTTCTGAGTGCAATTTCTTTATTGAAAAAGTTTTGAATTGAATTTGAAAAAAGTAAATGTATTCGAAGTGATTATTGTATAACCAGAGTTTTCAGGACCGTATTGATTATGTGGGTGGGGGTGGGGGAGTACTTTCAGAATGTTGAGTGTCAAATGCAGACCACCTTGAAAACAAGATGATTCATCTCAAGGTGCTATCCTTAATAAAATTGAAAATTAAAATTGAAATGCGATGTGAAGGGGGACGCTGTGGCACAGTGCGCTAAGCCCCCCACATTTGGGCTTGCATGCCCATGGGGACCCCGGTTTGAGTCCGGCCAGGGTCATTTCCCGATCCTCCCCTGCCTCTCTGTCCCATTTGCTTCCTGTCACCATCTTCGACTGTCCTGTCAAATGAAGGCATAAAAGTCCCTAAAAGAAAGGGGGGAAAACAGAAAAAAGACATGCGATAAGAAAGGGCCTACTACAGGGTTAAATGGAGCTGGCAGAAACTCAGTTTGAAGTGTGCAGTAATTGCCTCTTGGTTTTATTGGGTAGTGTCTCCTAGGGCTTAGGGCATCTGTTCGCTTCTGTAATGATTGGAGGTGTGTGTGTGTGTGTGTGTGTGTGTGTGTGTGTGTGTGTGTGTGTGTGTGTGTGTGTGTGTGTGTGTGTGTGTGTGTGTGTGTGTGTGTGTCTGTGTGTCTGTGTGTGTCTGTGTGTCTGTGTGTCTGTGTGTTTATCCTATCAGTTCAGCTATTGCTCTATTGTTCTCTCTCTCTCTCTCCCTCTCTCTCTCTCTCTCGCTCTCTCTCTCTCTCTCTCTCGCTCTCTCTCTCTCTCTCTCTCTGGTGTTTGTGAGTTTATCCCATCAGTTCAGCTCCATTACTGCAGTGTGTGTGTGTGTGTGTGTGTGTGTGTGTGTGTGTGTGTGTGTGTGTGTGTGTGTGTGTGTGTGTGTGTGTGTGTGTGTGTGTGTGTGTGTGTGTGTGTGTGTGTGTGTGTGTGTGTGTGTGTGTGTGTGTGTGACTCTGGGGAAGGTATCGGCATTGTGGGCTGGTTGGGGCAGGTCAAGCTCATAGGGGCCAATTACACCATCACTAGTCACCATGGGAACACTTGGGTTCCATAGCAAAACACACACACGCATACACACATGCACACACACACACACGCACACACACACACACACACACACACACACACACACACACACACACACACACACACACACGCATGCGCACGCACGTCCACACGCATGCATGCACACATGCACACACACACACACACACACACACATGCATGCACACATGCACACACGCACACATAAGGTTTTTTCCATAGATAAAAGGTATGTAAAACTTTTGCAGCACTGTATATGCCAGAGGATTAAGCACTAATACACTTTCCATGTGCAATGGTATATGTAGTACTACATGGAATGTGGATCATGGGCCTTACTTATCATTGAAGAAAAGGAGGACTGGGGCACTTTCACAGTATGCACAGTACAGTACCATTAAGGCTATATAGTCCCTATATGGATCATTTTGTGAAGTTCATATTGATCTTTTTTTGTATGGGCTGTCTTCTGTCTTATGGAAGGAAAAGTGTGCACTTGCTGTCGTTGCCAGTTCAGCTGAGCAAACTAGCAGCTGCTGCCAGAATAGAAAAAAACACTCCTATGTGATGCAAGTCTCACAGCTCAACAGCAGCACTTTTCAGAGGGAGCATTAAAATTCATCGTCTCTTTTTTTTAAAGGAAGCAGATTGTCATATCCTGACTTGCTTCCATCTTTCCTACCCTGTCTGTCTGGAACACTTTCTGAACACTTTCACAAGTTCTGAATAAGAACCGTTTCTGATGTCTGTCTCCCTTTCTCTTCCTATGCCTCCTCTTCTCTCCTCTCCTCTCCTCTCCTCTCCTCTCCTCTCCTCTCCTCTCCTCTTCTCTTCTCTTCTCTTCTCTCCTCTTCTCTTCTCTTCTCTTCTCTTCTCTTCTCTTCTCTTCTCTTCTCTTCTCTTCTCTTCTCTTCTCTTCTCTTCTCTTCTCTCGCCTTTGTCTCCTCCCCTCTTCCCACACCTACCACACACTCTTCACACCTCCTCTCTCACCCACCCCCATCCTCCTCCACCCCCCATCCACTCTTCTCCACATCACAAACACCTGGCTCCCCATCTCCCTCCATGAATTTTGAAATACTTCACTACCACTTCAATACTCTCACTAGCTCCTCTCTTCCATTTATTGACACTTCTTCCTGCTTTCCTCCACTCCTCCTCTCCTCTCCACCATTTATCGACTCTTCCTCCTTTCCCTCCCTCCTCTCCTCCTTCCTCCTCTCCTTCTTTTCCTACTCATCATTTCCTCCCCATAAGCACCTGACTCCCCTGACTCCCCTCCCCACCCCCTGCCATGAGCTCTGAGGAGTACTTCTCTCCTGTCCTCTCCTCTCCCCCTTTCCTCCAAACCTCTCCATTTATTGCCACTTCTACCTCTGTTCCTCCTCTCCTCTCCTCTCCTCTCCATTTATTGACACTTCTTCCTCCCTCCTCTCCTCCTTTTCCTACTCATCATTTCCTCCCCATAAGCACCTGACTCCCCGTCCCCATCCCATGAGCTCTGAGGAGTACTTCACTTCACTACCACTTCCCTGCTCTCCTCCTCTCCTCCATTTCTCCTCTTTACTATCCACATAAACACGTCCCCATATACACACATTTCCTTTCCCTAAGCTATTTAAGCCTGAAGCTGTGTATATGCTGCATTGACCTAGGCG
>NC_085860.1:54672537-54675037 GCF_034702125.1 Engraulis encrasicolus | reverse complement strand
TCTATGAAAGACATTTATAGTGGAAATCAAACGTCTTTCACAGGGTAATTTTCATTATGTCAGGGTTATTGCATTCTATGATGAATTTCTCCAATGAAACCATAGCCTAAAGTATATCAGTAATGTCCTTCCTGAATTAGATTAATCATGTTTTAGTAGATCATTGGTTAGGGTTTTTAGAGAAGACAGAGAGGTTAGGTCAGTTAATCTCTCAGGGTGATTGAACCAACCCAACAGAGCGCTTCAGAAACCTTCTCTCCATCTCTCAGGGTAATGAACCTTGTATTTGTCATTTGAGTGTTATAATAGGATGCATTTGTACACCCGGTCTCATACTGTCAAGCTTATCTTTGTAGATCACCGTTTTGTGATTAAATCTGTGCAGGTCTATCTAGCTGATAGAGAAGGGCAAACTGACTTTAGAAGCCTGCTCTGCTCACATAGATTCACTACACCAGCTGAACTAAATTAGCATGAATCTTCTGAAATAGAATAGAATAGTATAGAATAGAATAGAATAGAATGGAATAGGATAGAATAGAATAGAATAGAATAGAATAGAATAGAATGGAATAGTGTGAAATAAAGTGTCTATTGTCATTATACACAACGCAATGAGCTTTGAAGCCTCCCTTACACACTGTTTACACATACAGTACGTATTTCCAAACAAAATACCTTTCCCTTCGTTTGTGCCTTGTATTTGGACACCAATTGAGATTTCTTTCGTCTGAAAACAAATCTCTTTAAAAATTCCACCAAATTCCACCGGTTTCATGTTTGCATATCAACAGAGAAAAGTGGGGACTTGAATGGCTTTCTCCTTTCCTCGACATTGCCGCACACAGACTTGGGGAATTTATAACCACTCTTGTCAGCAGATAGTGCAGGGTAAGCGGTTAGGTCGTCAGACTTGTAGCCCAAAGGTTGCCGGTTTAACTCCCAACCCACCAGGTTGGTGGGGGGAGTAATTAACCTGTGCTCTCCCCCATCCTCCTCCATGACTGAGGTACCCTGAGCATGGTAACATTCCGCCGCACTGCTCCCTTGCATGGGTGAGGCATAAATGCAATTTTGTTGTGTGCAGTGTTCACTTGTGTGCTGTAGAGTGCTGTGTCACAATGGGAGTTGGAGTTATATCTAGAATCAGATATATCTAGAATCATTGATGGTATAAATTAAGCTATTTTCGAAAATGAAGGCAAGAAAAGTGTTTGTTTATCAAGATACCCGTTAAGATAAGGGGCTACTTGAACGTCAGCCTATCCTGACGAAGAGTGTGCAGCACTATGTATGGATGGATCGCTGCCCACCTTATATTTGCCAACGTAAAATGAAGGTCACGTTAAAATAAAACACTTTGGATAACTTCAGTAACTTGACTTGTGACTATCTCCAAAATGTGAAGGTCCAAACAGAAGGTTCCTTGTTGAAAGTGATAGTCTGAATGATCCGAGGCACACTGATCTTAGTGAAAAAAAATTTAAATCCTTTATTTTAATGGATAACGTCACATGTTTTTTCCTCTTTTTTTAAAGCACTTTGGATTTTCCTTCATCTCATGAATGTCCACCTGTGTTTTGTCTACCTGTGGTTTTCCAGAAGAGGAAGCACCAAAAGACCAGTATGCGGAGGTGTCGGAGGCGGGGGCGTTTGAGTCCAGGATCGAGGAGTCCCTGCTCATCCAGAAGAAGCCGGTGTTCAGACCCAAGCTGGAGTGCCGCACGGAATCCATCAAGTCTGTCAAGGTGACCCCTGCACACGTGTTTGAGAAGCACCTAAACCCACCGGCATCCTACCACGTCATGGGCCCAGGGGCGTTAAGTATACCACCGCGAGTCAGGTGGCCCACATGGGCCCTTGACTTGAAGAAACGGGCCCCCTCCACATTACATTATTACATTACATTGCACTTAGCTGACGCTATCATTTATTCAAAGCGACATTCAACTATTATTTTTCAGGGTATTGGTTACAGTCCCTGGAGCAATGTGGGGTTAGGTGCCTTGCTCAAGGGTACTTCTGCCATGGACGGAGATGTAGGGAGAGGTCAGGGGGGGATTTCAACCAACAACCCCTAGATAAAAAAGACCAACTCTCTAACCACTAGGCCTCGGCTGCCCCACATGATATTAGACCCTCTTTTTTCGTTCAGGGGCCCATTCTTGGTAGCTTGCAGGGGGGCCTGAAGTACTTGCGTTACGCCAGTGCATGGGCCTTTTCCTTGTGACGTCAGACACACTGTAAAACATTGCAGCCAGTTAAACGTAAAAGAGTAACTCGTCCTGCTGCCTTAAGTTTGTAAGTTAACTCAACTCAAGACTTCTCAAGTTGAGTTAACTTACAAACCTAACATACTTACAACTTACTTTTTTACGTTTAGCTGGCTGCAATGTTTTGTTTAATTGAGGCTAATTGTGTTTAATTGAGGCTAATTGTTTGGTTCAACTATTTTCACCAGAGTACTCCAACTGTACTTAACTTGGCATGACTCACTTGG